>NC_061122.1:167239408-167350641 GCF_002878395.1 Capsicum annuum
ATCATGTCATTTATATAAGCAACAACATAGCTATAACTCATAAGCCACAATCTGGAGACATCAATACAGGTTACCAAGTTATGAATAGATATTTTCTAACATTTACTAGTATCATATATTTCTAACATCCGCACAAAGTCCACAAGACTTAATAGAAGCTTAGGCCTAAGTGGATTGAACGATCCCTTTTCTAATCCACAACCTGCATAATTAGGCATACTATTTCCCAAACTGGGCTAAGGTATCTAGTTCATCTTGTAGATGTCAAGTAAGCCATATTAAAGCCTAGGATTGGAACTTCAACTAGAAATAAGGGCATGTAAGTTAATTCTACACAAATGACAATTCCAAGAATATCACACTATCCCAATAAGATCAAATATACTAATCATGCTTCCAACGGTAAAACCATAAAACACTAAAACCATATCCATGATCTAGCAATATATAAAATCCATGCTACAATTCAATCTAAACTAGGGAGAAGGCATTGGAAGTCTACAAGGTTATAAACATACTCTCTTACGAGGCCACATCCCTCATCTAATTTCCCAAAACATCAATAATCAAGGCTAAGTTATCTTACTCATAATAAATCCTAATATTCATATCCACACACAATACATATCATACATCATCAAGAAAGGAAAGTGGATAGGAGACTACCTAAAGGACAAATCGAAAAATCATATTTCAAGCACCACAAGCTCTTCTTCTCTTCACAATATGAGTCTAATGGTACCCATATTTCATTATTGTGCTTCAGGTCCGAAAATAACAACAAAATCTCAAGTAGGTCCCACATACAGAAAATGAGTTTCTGAGATCAACCCAATGTTCACAAATGAATAAGGAGTCATATCCTTCAAAGAATGAATGAAAACTAAGCGTACTTTGGGCTAAAATCAAGCCCTTTGCTAAATTGGGCTCTTTGGTCCAAACCAAGAATTTCAATCATGAATTCAAGAACATTTTACCTTAAACTTTAAGATAATCGTAATACAAGAACCATAAGTTCATCTTCTCTTCACAATCCCTAAAATAAAACCACACTATCAAAAATATAATCTATATTGAATAATTATTCTTCAGGTCCAAAAACAACAACAAAACCCCAAGTGGGTCCCACAAATAGAAAATAAGTTTCCTAGACCAACCCAATATTCATAAATGAATAAGGAATCATAAGCCTCAAAGAATGGGTCAAAACTAAGCATACTTTGGGCTAAATCAAGCCCTAAGATAAATTGGGCTTTTTGGTCCAAACCAAGAATTTCAAGCATGAATTCATGAAATTCTTACTTTAATCTTGAAGATAATCATGATACAAGATGGACATTAAGCTCCCAAATCACCCCCCGACCCCATGATAATTTTTTTATTATTACAGTTATTTTAGGGTTTATAGGTATAAATAATAAAGAAGAAATACCCCAAATGAATTGTAGGGCCTTTATATAACCCCTACAAGCACTCAGATATCGATATCGTTGTCCTATGTTCTGCGATCCCGCTACTCATGATCACATACTTTTGGCTGCTATCGCAGTTCCACTAGATGACAACAAACTCAAATAAAATTTTGACCCTCAAAACTCATCCAAAATAAAAAATATAGTCCAATAATGAATTTTGTGTGTAAACAACATTTCAAATCTATTGGAGTAATCAAAATTTTAATCAAATATTGTTTAGGAAAAAGTGGGGCCCACGCCTATACTTTCATCAGTTTTCATAAAATCTGCTCAATAGCCCAAAATATGTCTGGAAGCCTTCGGACTTGAAACAAGGGTCTCCTAGACTAAAATTAATGTTCCGATGCAACGGCGAAGTCAGATTTTCAATTCGAGGTTGTTTCGACCAAATGTAGGTCCCATACCTATTCTTTCCAATTTTTAACTTTTTGATCAATAGGATGAAATGATATTGGTTGCATTGGGACTTGAATTAAAAGTCTACTTAGACTAAAATTGATATTCTAGATCTACTGTGCAAAACCAAATATTTTCCCTAGCATAATCTAAGTCCTAGTGCATGAGTATTCATTAATAAAAATTATGAAACACTCATCATTTTTTAGTTTAGAGCCTGGCAGTATGTTGGAAATTTCTTTAGCTTTCCAACGTATAAAATTAGCCTAAATCTAAAAATTAGGTAAGAAGTTATGGCAATTTTAAGTTTCAGTCGTTAAACACCGTCACTGTGACCCTTAGGGAATCGCGGAGTCAATGTAAATAGCAATTGTCAATTTCCAGTATTGCTCTGTGATAGTGGTATCATGTTGTTATCACAGTTCATAATTTTCCAAATCCAATGAGGCAGCACGATCATGGCGCGCCACGCCAATGGTGAAAACCAAAATCAAAGGGGCACCACAATTTTTTTGTGTCACGCCTTCAGTGCAGTTCCCAGTTTTCAGTTTCCAGTGACACAACACGATAGCACCGCGTCGCGCCATGTGCCCATTTCAAAAAAAAAATTCAAAAAAAATTACTAAGTTTTGCCCAAGGATAAAATTGTCTTTTCCCCTAATTTTAATCTACCTAGGTGTGGTTTTAAACCCTAGAAATCTTTTTAAACTCATTATTTTAAATATTTCCCCCCAAATCAAGAAGCTTTCTCGCCCAAATGAAGAACCTTAGCTCCCCGATTTCAAGGACAATCCTCAAGAACTCACCTAGAACTTTTAGAAATTCACAATCCCAGGTATGTTTGATGTTCATCCATGGATTCCTTTCATATCCTAGTTTAATTACCAAGTTATAATATTTTCAAGCTATTTGATTTTAAATTATAATTTCACCGATGAACCTCCATGTACTATTCATTTTATACCATGTTACCATGAAATTTTTGATATCATTTAATCCTCCATATTTTTATATTATTATTAATTAAATAAAACCATGATTTAGTACTATTATGTTGAATTCATGATATTTTTATAAGTTGCATGGCATTTCTATGATTATTTTAAACCCTGAACTACAATTATTTGATAAAATACCAAAAAGAGTGACTGATTTAAATAAAAGCCTTCATGTTTTGTCCTTCAAGCTTTAGTGTCATTTTACTATTATTGTTTTGAGTCTTAGGGGTATTGAATACCCAAAATCCATAGCTATTTACTTAGTCTAGTATTAGTACATTACAGAATAGTCTTCAGAACATACTATAAGCAATATCAGAACAGTCAGCTACCAATCAGATGAACTAAGAACAGTTTATTATTTTAGTGTCTTTCAGTTGGGAGTAGGATTTAGCACCGAGCAACTATAGGGATGGCAGCTTCCCCATCAGATTGGCAGAGTCCTTAGTAGCAGACATTATACTCTAGAAATATGTAGCCAGCGTAGTGTATGAGAAATCACCCATCAGATTAGGCTTGACTATCTCACAGGGGTCACCCGTCAGTTCAAGCTTGACACCCTTACTCTATTAGATATTATATCAGTTTAGTAGATCCACACAACCATCGTTAATACCCGTGGCATAGTATTAACATCCTTCCAACTGGAGTTACAGGTTGGACAGTGATTAGCTCAAATTGGAGAATGTCGATTAGATGGTACCTCTTAAAGTCTAAAATATAGTCTCAGTTACAGTCTCAGTTTAGTTATGCAGTCTTAGGGTTGCTTGACCAAATCATACAGATATCAATATTTTTTCAGTATTTTATTTTACAAATTCTCCATATTTTAAGTATATACAGATTCCATGTTCTCTACTTAGTACTTCATGTTTAATATGCATATTTAGTTAATTAATAGTTCTGTTCATGAAACCATGCATATTAGCCTACCTCATTTTGCAGACCTGGACATTCAAAGTACTGATCGCATGTCTTTCTTTTGCTTTATGATGTATTATATAATAGGTAATGATTCTTAGTTTTTTGACCACACTTAGACCTCACTCCTCAGGCTATCAACAGTACAGTAGCAGTGGTGAGTCCACTTCATTCAATGATAGGTTATTTTACTTTATTTCTCTATTTTAGTAGTTAGTAGATTTAGTTAGGGGCCTGTCCCCTCAACTCATATTCATTTAGTCAATTTTAGAGGCTTTTTAGACATTAGAGTGAGTTATCGAGTATTCATATTTTTTAGTTGACATGTTAATTTATCAGTATTTAATCAGTTTCAATTATTTTTTCTATAGAATCATATTTCAGTATTGATTCAGTGATAAAACCTTATGGCAATATTAGATTTTTCCATAATTATGATATTATTCTTTATTGCTCACGATAGGTACCAACTCCTGGGTAAGCTTGATGTCCCTCGAGACTGCAAGCACCATGTGTTGCCCAAGGTGTACTCTCGGGGAGTTACAAACTTAGTATCAGAGCCTAAGGTTTTAAAATGTCCTAGAAAGTCTGATAGCAACATCAAGTAGAGTATTATGCATGGGTGTGTATTGCACCAAACTTATGGACGAAAGGATACGAGGCGTTTAGAAAAAGTTTCCCTTCTTTCAGTATTCATGTCGTGTGAATGAGCATGAGCTACGGTCAAACTCCCTGTCTAATCCATTTCTTCCTTCCATTTATAGAACACGAATCCTAAGAAGAACAAAAGAAGAATAGGAAATTAGCCAGCCCCTTAGCCCATCCAGGCAGATCCTATGGATGAGCATGTTTTTGACGAATAATTCTGAGCTGCATTCACTACTCTTGCAAACTCCATTACAGCACAGAATGAATGAACAGCTACTATTTTGGACAACCCAATGGCAAATACTACTACAACTAAAATTTAGGATTACACCCGGATGAATCCTCCTTCTTTCATAGGATCTAAGTCTGAATAGAACCCATAAGAATTCTTAGCTATGGTTCAAAAGGTACCAAATTCTTTAGAGGTTACATCTAGTTAGAGTGATGAGTTTGCTGTGTATCAGTTGAAAGATATAGCCCATACATAGTTTAAGAAGTGGAAGGTTGATAGGGGTGTAGATACAGGGCATGTAGAATGGGAAAAATTTTCCTTAGTTTTCTTAGATAGATTCTTCCCATTGGAGTTGAGGGAGGCCAAGGTTTAGTATTTATTTACTTAAGGCAGGGTAACATGAGCATGAGGGAGTATTCACTCAAGTTTTCTCAATTAGCTAGGTATGCTCCTCATGTGGTAGCTGATAACAGGTCCAAGATAAGTAAGTTTGTGTCTGGAGTATCAGATAGTATGGTCAAGAAGTGCAAGACCTCAGTGCTTATTAGTGACATAGACTTGTCTAGGCTGATGGTCCATGCTCAACAGATAGTAGAGTAAAAAATTAAGGAGAAAGATAAAGGAAAATATAGAGATAGGATAGGTAGTTTTAATTCCAATCAGCTAAAGTCAGAAGGTGGTAACCATCCTTAGTTTCACCAGAGGTGTATAGCCTCAGCTCTCTCTTTAGCCAGTACCTCAGTACCCAAATTTAGAAACGACAATAGGGATAGGGCACCAAGCTCTAAGTCCCAAGTCAGTCTTATCAATGCAACTACAAATCCTCTCTGTAAAAAATATGGCAGACACCATCAGAGTGAGTGTAGAGAGGGTAGTGATATGTGCTTAGGGTATGGAAAGCTAGGTCGTCGGATTTGGGAGTGTCGGGTAGTTTCCCAGAAAGGTAGGGATGTGCGCCAAGTTGGCAAGTCCCATCAGTCATCAGTTTTATCAGGTCGTCCAACTCAGCAGGGCGCCATTTCTAGTGCTGGCAGTGGTCAGCGTACGAACAAATTATATGCTCTTCAGTCCCGCGAAGATCCGAAAAATTCTCTTAATAATCTATATTTCTTATGGTTTGCGTTAGAAGATATTAAATTGTTGTACTTGTAAGAAACTAAAGTTAGAAACATTAAGGAATCGATTTCATGATCAATTTCTACTCGTCAGTTGCCTAAAATTTTTGTAAAATTTTGTGTTGTTTTTCTAATTTGATTTTTGGCTTCTAACCGATAGTGGTGACTAATGCACATTGAGCCCTAATTTTAGATTTTTGGTTCCCTTTTTGCTATCTTAGTGGTGCCTGGTTTCCTTTCTTATTGGTGAATTATTATTGTTGTGTTACTTAGCTACTTGGTCGGATTGTATACTTTGCACGTGCCATCTATTACTATTTCTGTACTATTGCCTTATTTATGTGTTGGTCAGTTTAGAGGCTTTGTGTTTGGTTTATAAGTAGTGGCAGGAGATGTTGATGGTAGATTAGGGTCATGTCCAAGTGGGTTGGGGGTGAGGGATATTTTGGAAAGAGGTAAAGAGGGAAGGGTAGGGGTAGGTATGGGGTATAAGTCAAGCATTAGGGCTGGGGTAGTATGGGATATTAGAGGTAGGACAGAGAAGAGATAAGATAGGTTGAGGGTAGGGTCTTTGAACATTAGAACCCTTCAGGGCAAGAGGTGGTAAAGATTCTTAAGAAGAGAAGAATTAATATTGCTTATATTCAGGAGACTAGGTGGGTAGGTTCTAAGGCTAGGGATATGGATGGGTAAATTCTGTGGTACTCAAGGAGTGAGGGGTGTTGGAATAGTATGGGAATCTTAGTGGATGAGGTTCTTAGAGAAGAGGTGGTGGAGGTTAAGAGGGTCAGTGATAGGTTGATAAAGATTAAGTTGGTTATTAGGGGTATTACGATGCATGTGTGTAGTGTTTATATGCTGTAGATGGGCTTGGAAGAGGAGATAAAATAAAAATTTTGGGAGGTTTTGGATGAGGTAGTAGAAGCGTGCGTAGTTCGAATAAGATTATCATAGCAGGGGACTTCAATGGGAACATTAGGGTCTTACCTGGGGGCTTTGACAATGTTGATGGAGGCTTTGGTTTTGGTGACAGAAATGGTAAGGGAGCTACACTGTTGGATTTTGTGAGGGATTTTGGGCTGGTGGTAGTGAATTCAAGCTTTTCGAAGAAGGAGGATTACTTGATTACCTTTTAGTGCGATAGCCAAGACTCAAATTGACTTTCTGCTGCTTAGGAAAGGGGATAGAGTGTTATCTAAGGACTATAAAGTCATTTTGAGTGAGCATTTTTTGACCAAGAACAGGCTTCTAGTGATGGACTTATCTATCTAGAAGATCAGGAAGAGAAGGGTCGGTGAGGGCTAGCCTAGAATTAAGTGGGGTGGCCTGACGCTAGTGCTCTAGAGATAGGGGAAAAGGTGGTAAGAGTAAGGGTGTGGGAGTGCATGGGGGACGTGGATTTTATGTGGGATAGGGCTACTAGATGCATCGCGGAGAATTCTAGAGAAGTGTTGGGTATTTCCAGGGGCCAAGCAGGTCATCATAAGGGGGACTGGTGGTGGAATAAAGAAGTGAAGAAGAAAGTAAAGATTAAGAAGGAGGTGTATGTTAAGTTGATTAAGAGTAAAGATGAAAAGGAGAAGCAGGCAAATAGGGACGTACACAAAGTAGCAAGGAAAGAGGCTAAGTTAGTAGTTATGGCTGCTAAGTCAACTGCTTTTAAGAGCTTATATATGGGGTTAGAGGAGAAAGGTAGGGAAAAAAAGGTTGTATATGATTTCTAAGGCTAGGGAGAAGAAGGGTCATGACCTCAATCAAGTTAGGTGCATTAGGGAGGAGGATGGTAGTATTTTGGTAGAGGATGTGCACATTAAGAAAAGATGGCAGGAGTACTCTCATAGACTCTTGAACGAGAAGGGGGATAGAGACATTGAGTTAGAAGAGCTGGAGCACTCAGAAGAGAGCCGTGTTTTCAGTTTTTATAGGCATTTTAGGGTTGAGGATTTCAGAAAGACTATTCATAGGATGCAGAGGGGTAGGGCGAAGGGGACTGGTGAGATTTTTGTGGATTTTTCGAAGTATGTTGGTGGGGAAGGTTTAAGGTAGTTGACTGATTTATTTAATGGCATTTTCAAGAATGCGAGAATGCCTGAGTCTTGGAGGTGGAGTACGATGATTCCGTTATATAAAAACAAGGGTGACAATCAGAGTTGCAACAACTATAGGGGTATTAAGTTGTTGAGTCTCACTATAAAGATTTAAGAGAGAGTGGTTGAGCGAAGATTGAGAAAGGTCATGCCTATTTTGGAGAATTAGTTTAGATTTATGCCTGGTCGCTCGATGATAGAGGTAATACACTAGGTAAGGAGATTGGTGGATCAGTATAGAGAAAGAAAGAGGGATTTACACATGGTGTTCATCGATCTAGAAAAGGCTTATGATAAAGACCAAAGGGAGGTCCTTTAGAGATGGTTGGAGGTGAGAGGGGTCCTGGTGGTGTACATTAGAGCTATTAAGGACATGTATAATGGAGGAAAGACCTGAGTGAGGATGGCGGGAGGAGACTCAGAGCATTTTTTAGTCGAGATAGGGTTACATCAGGGATTGACACTTAGTCTGTTCTTTTTTGCATTAGTGATAGACGTGTTGATGCAGAGTATCCAAGGCGAGGTTCCTTAGTGTATGTTATTTGCGAATGATGTAGTGTTGATTGATGAAATGCAGCGGGGGTGTGAATGACAAATTAGAGGTTCGGAAGGAAACCCTTGAGTCTAAGGGGCTTCGATTGAGTAGGTCCAAGACGGAGTATTTGGAATGTAAGTTTAGTGACTCGAGGCAGGAGGCCAAAGCGGTGGTGAGGTTGGACTCCCAGGATGTGTGTTAGAGGGATAATTTTAAGTACCTTGGGTTTATGATCCAGGGGGATAGTGAGATTGATGAGGATATTTCTAATCGTATTGGAACAGGTTGGATGAAGTGGAGGCTCGCCTCAGGAGTGTTTTGCAATAATATAGTGCTCCTTAAGATTAAAGGTAAATTCTATAGAGTGGCAGTTTATCCAGCCGTGTTGTATAGAGCGGATTGTTGGCTTGTTAAGCACGTTCACATCTAAAAATTGAAGGTGGCGGAAATAAGATTGTTGTGTTGGATGTATGGGCTTAGCAAAGGGGACAGAGTTAGGAATGAGATTATTCGGGATAAGGTGGGAGTAGCTTTGGTTGAGGACAAGATGCAAGAAGGTAGGCTGAGATGGTTTGGGCATGTGATAAGGAGGGTCAAAGATGCCCTGGTTGGGAGGTGTGAAAAACTAGCATTGGATGGCTTCGGGAGGAGAAGAGGTAGGCCAATAAAATACTGGAGGGAGGTAATTAGACGTGACATAGAGAATCTTTAGCTTACTGAGGACATGACCCTAGCTAGGAAGACATAGAGGTCGACGATTAGGGAAGAAGGCTAGTGTTATTTGTGGGTTGTAGCTAGCAGACAGGAGAATTCTTGTGTAGACAGATTTAGTAATCATAGGTCAGTGTACATAAGTGTCTTTGGGATGTGAATGTATGTCACTACTAGGTGGGTGTCCTATTTTCTATTAATTAGTTCATATTTTTCTTATTTCTATTGCTCTTATTTCCCGCATTTCATATTCCTATGATTTTATTCTATTATTTCCTATTCTTTATTCTGATTATGTGATCTATCCCCTTATATATTATCCTTATCTTGAGCCGAGGTTCTATCGGAAACAACCTCTCTACCTCTTCAGAGGTAGTGGTATGGACTGGGTACATTTTATCCTCCCCAGAACCCATTTTGTTGGAATACACTGGGTTTGTTATTTCTGTTGTTTTTGTTGTAGTTACTGGTATGTTGCAGTTCTTTCACTTATATGTTTATTCTTTAATAGACACTGGAGCTTCTTTTTCTTTTGTAAATCCTTAAATTGTCGTAAACTTTAAAGTTGTCCCGAAACTCTAGCAGAGCCCTTTTCAGTGTCTACCCTATTAGGCATTTCCATTGTCGGCAGACAGGTATATAGGAACTGTCTGGTCATAATATCTTAGAAAGTTACCTTAGTTGATCTCGTAGTGTTAGATATGATGGATTTTGACGTCATCCTTGGCATGGATTGGCTCCACTCATGCAATGCTTTAGTTGACTGTAGAAATTGAATAGTTTATTTTCAGTTCCCAAATAAAACTAGTTCTTTAATAGAGGGGTAGTACTACAACTCTTATGTGTCAGTTGATCTAGTATCTTAGAGTAAGAAAGATGATATTGAAGGGGTGTATTTACCATTTTGTGTGAGTCAAAGACTCTAACTCAGAAACTTCATCCCTTGAGTCAGTTTTAGTAGTTAGGGAATTTTCAAATGTGATCCCTGAAGATCTCCCTAGTGTTCCTCAGAAAAGGGAAATTGAGTTTAGAATAGACCTTCTCCCAGATACTTAGCATATATCTATTCCACCATACAGTATGGATCCAGTTGAGCTCAAAGAATTGAAAGAATAATTTAAGGATCTCTTAGATAAGGGATTTATCAGACCCAACATCTCCCCGTGTGGCACACAAGTCCTATTTATGTGTATTGACTACCGTCAGTTGAACAAGGTTACAGTCAAGAATAAATATCCACTTTCTAGAATCGATGATTTGTTTAACCAACTTCAGGGAGCTAGTTATTTTTCCAAGATAGACCTTAGATCAAGCTATCATCAACTCAGTGTCAAAGAATGTGACAATCAGAAAATAGCCTTCCAAAATTGGTATGGGCACTTTAAATTTCTAGTCATGTCCTTGGGTCTTACAAATACACCAGCAACCTTCATGAACTTGATAAACCGAGTGTTTAAGCAGTACTTGGACATGTTGATCATTGTATTCATTGTTGACATTCTTGTTTACTCCCATAGAAAAAATGATCATGCAGACTATCTAATAATAATACTTCAGACTCTTAGAGCGCACCAATTGTTTGCTAAATTTAGTAAGTGTGAATTCTGGCTAAGATAGTAGCTTTTCTTAGCCATATTATTTCTAGTGATGACATTGGAGTTGATCCTCAAAAGACCGAGGTGGTAAGAAACTAGCCTAGACCTATCTCTCTATTAGATATCAGGATTTTCTTCGATTTAGCTGGCTATTACCATCGATTAGATGAAGGGTTTTCTTCTATTACATTCCCCATGTCCAGATTGACTCAGAAGAAAGTTAAGTTTTAGTGGTTAGATTTATATCTGAATAGTTTTCAGGAGTTGAAAACTCAACTCACCTCAGCCCCAGTCTTGACTCTACTAGATAGTTCAGATGGTTTTTTTATGTACTACGATGCATCTTGATTAGGTTTGGGTTGTGTCCTCATGCAGAGAGGTAAGGTCGTAGCCTATGCCTCCAGATAGCTTAAACCCCATGAGATGAGTTACCCTACTCATGATCTTGCGTTAGCAGCTGTAGTGTTTGCCTTAAAGATTTGGAGGCAATACTTCTATTGGGTGCATGTGGTATGTTCATAGATTAAAAAAGCCTTCAGTATGTGTTCTCTTAGAAAGATTTAAATCTGCGTCAGAAAAGGTGGTTAGAATTATTAAAGGATTATGACGTGAGTGTTCTGTATAATTCGAGAAAGGCCAATTTAGTAGTTGATGCTATCATTAGATTGTCCATGGGTAGTGTAGCTCATATTGAGGATGGTAAAAAACAGTTAGCTCAGGAAGCCCATCAGCTTACACGACTAGGTGTCCACTTAGTCGACTCAGTAGAGGGTTATGTATAGGTGTAGAGTAGCTAAGAATCATCTCTTGTTTCTGAGGTGAAGGGAAAACAGGATATAGATTGTAGTCTAGTTAAGTTGAAAGAATCAGTCAGAGATCAGAAAGTGGAGGTTTTCTCTTAAGAAGGAGATGGTGTGTTGTGTTGTCAGGGTAGATTGTGTGCCTGGTGTAGATGACTTGAGGCAATGAATTCTTGTATAAGCGCATGGTGCACGTTAATTTATTAATCTAAGGGCCACAAAGATGTACTACAATTTGTGAGAGATCTATTGGTGGAGCGGGATAAAGAGAGATATTGCAGATTTTGTGGCTAAGTACTCTACCTGTCATCAAGTTAAGATTGATCACCAGAAGCCTAGTGGGTCCATGCAGGAGTTCAGTATTCCCACTTGGAAGTGGGAGGAAGTTAACATGGACTTTGTAATGGGTTTGCCTCATACTCATCATCATCATGATTCTATTTGGGTTATCATAGACAAGATGACCAAATCAACTTATTTCTTGTAAGTCCATACCTCTTATTTAGCCGAGGACTATACCAAACTCTATCTCAGAGAGTTGGTTAGGGTACACGGTGTCCCCTTATCTATCCTCTCAGATAGAGGTACCCATTTTAACTCTTATTTTTGGAAAGCATTCTAAAAAGGTCTTGGTACCCAAGTCTATCTTAGTATAGCCTTCCACCCTCAGATAGACTGTCAAGCAGAAAGGACCATTTAGACTCTTGAGGATTTTCTGAGAGCATACACAGTTGATTTTAAAGGTAGTTGGGATGATCACTTGCCTTTGATTGAATTTGCATACAATAACAACTATCATTCCATTATCTGTATGGCTCCATTTGAGGCTCTCTATGGTAGGAGATGTAGATCTCAAATTGGTCAGTTTGAAGTAGGTTAGGCCGCAGTATTAGGGCCTAACTTTGTGTTTGATGCCTTCGAGAAGGTTCAGTTAATCATAGAAAGGCTTAGGGCTTCCCAGAGTCCAAAAAATCATATATAGATACGAGGAGAAAGGATCTGGCATTTGAGGTTGGTGATCTTGTATACTTGAAAATCTATCCCATGAAAGGAGTGAAGAGATTCAGCAAGAAAGGGAAACTCAATTCCCAATATGTCGGTCCTTTCAGAATTTTTAGTCATTTCGAAAAGGTAGCTTATGAGCTTGATTTGCCTTTAGATTTATCCTCAGTACACCCACTGTTCAATGTATCATTGTTTAAAAAGTGTATTGGTTATCCAGCTATAGTTGTTCCCTTATAAAGTGTAGATATTCAGAACAGTCTTTCCTTTGAGGAAGTTCTAGTTGAAATTCTTGATCATCGAGTTCGTAGAATAAGGAATAAGTAAGTTCCATTGGTTAAAGTTCTTTAACGAAATCAGTTCGTTGAGGGAGCCATTTGGGAAGTAGAGGTAGATATGCGGACCAAGTACCCTCATCTTTTCTCTGCGAATCCAAATTCAGTATAAGGTACTAATCTTCTTAAGATTTCTTTCTATCATGCTTAGTTTCAGTTGCACATCTTGTTCATGTCAATCATGCATTTACAAATTAGTTCATTCATGCATTCTATGTATCAAATATGTGTGGTCAGTGTATAAGCCTAGTCTATTAGCTTTCCCTCAGCTTAACCAGTCTTATTCTAGGACAAATGATCCCTAGAGGGAGATATTGTAATACCCTGTATTTTCCCTAGCATAACCTATGTCCCAGTGTAGGATAATTCATAAATAAAAATTTCGAAACACTCATTATTTTTCAGTTTGGAGCCTTCCATTGCGTAGGAAATTCAATTAGCTTTCCATCGATATAAAATTTGCCTAAATTAGGTAACCGGGTAAGAAGTTATGGCGATTTTAAGTTTCAATTATTCAACACCATCATTTTGACCCTTAGCGTGCCATGGAGTTAGTGAAAATAGTAATTTTCAATTTCAAATATTGCTCTATGATAGGGGTGTATTGCATTTTAGGCCCAGTTCATAATGTCCAAATTCAGTGAGGTAGCGTGATTATGGCGCGCCACCCCAATGGTGAAAATCAAAATCAAAAGGGCACCACAATTTCTTTGCGTCGTGCCTTCAGCCCAGTTCTCAGTTGTCAGTTTCCAGTGACACAACACGATAGCACCGCGTCGCACCATGTGCCTATTTAAAAAAAAATCAATGAAAATTAAAAGTTTCACCCAAGGGAAAAAAAGTCCTTTCCCCTAATTTTAATCTGCCCAGGTGTGCTTTTAAGACCTAAAAATGTTTTTAAACTCATTATTTTTATTATTTCCCCGTAAATCAAGAATATTTCTCTCCCAAATCAAGAACCCTAGCTCTGCAATTTCATGGCAAATCCTCAAGAACTCACCCAAAACATCAAGAAATTCACTATCCCAGGTATAGTAGATGTTCATCCATGGATTCCTTTCATCCATGAAATCCAAATATCCTATTTTAATTACCAAGTTATAACCTTTTCAAGGTATTTGAATTTAAATTATAATTTCACTAATGAACCTCCATGTACTATTGATTTTATACCATGTTACCATGAAATTATTGATATAATTCAATCCTCCATATTTTTATATTATTATTTATTGAATAAAACCATGATTTAGTACTATCATGTTGAATTCATGTTATTTTTATAAGTTCCATGGCATTCCTATGATTGTTTTAAACCCTGAACTATAAGTGTTTGATAAAATGCCTACAAGAGTGATTGATTTAAATAAAAGCCTTCATGTTTTGTCCTGCAAGCTTTAGTGTCATTTTACTATTATTGTTTTGAGTCCTGGGGGTATTGAATACCCAAAATCCATAGCTGCTTACTTAGTCTAATATCAGTACATTATAGAATAGTCTTTAGAACATACTGTGAGCATTATCAGAATAGTCAGTTACTAGTCAGATGAACTCAGAACAATCTAGAATTTCAGTGTCTTTCAGTTGGGAGTAGGATTTATAACCGAGCAAGGGTAGATATGGTGGCTTCCCCATTAGATAGGTGGAGTCATTAGTAAAATTACCTATACACTAGAACTACGTAGCCAACGTAGGGTATGAGAAGTCACCCATCCTATTAGGCTTGACTATCTCGCAGGTGTCACCCGTCACTTCAGGATTAAAACCCTTGGTCCTTTCGACATTATATCAGTTTAGTTGAACCACATATCCATTGTTAGTAACCGTGGAATGGTATTAAAACCCTTACAACTGGGGTTACAGGTTGGACCCCAATTAGCTCAAATTGGGGAATGTCAGTTAGATGATACCTCCCACATTCTCAGGTATAGTCTCAGTTACAGTCTCAGTTCAGTTATGTAGTATTAGACTTGATTGACAAAAGTATACAAATATTAGTATTTTTCAGTATTTCAGTATACAGATTCTCCATATTTTCAGTATCTATAGATTCCATGTTCTCTACTCAGTACTCCATGTTTTACATGCATATTCAGTTAATTATTAGTTCTGTTCATGAAACCATGCATATCAGCCTACCTCATTTAGTATACCAGTACATTAAAAGTACTAATCGTATAGCTTTATTTTGAAATATGATGTATTATATCATAGGTGCTGATGCTCAACTCGGATTGCACTCAGACCTCACTACTTAGGCTATCAGTAATATAGTAGCAGTGGAGAGTCCTCATAATTCGAGGGAACATTATTTTACTTCATATGTCTATTTCAGTAGTTAGTAGAGTTAGTTGGGGGCCTATCCCATAAACTCATATTCAGTCAGACATTTTTAGAGAAATTTCTTACATTAGAGTCACTTATCCAGTATTCAGATTTTCAGTTGATATGTCAGTTTATCAGTATTTAATCAGATTTAGTGAGTTTTTCTATAGATTCATATTTTAGTATTAGTAATAAAACCTTATGGCAATGTTAGATTTTTTCCACAATTATGATATTATTAATTAGTGATCATGACAGGTACCTTCTCATGAGTTATCTTGCGGTCCCTCGGGACTGTAAGCACCAGGTGACCCCCAGGGCGTACTCTCAGAGAGTTACATACTGGCGTAGTTAGAATTTTCATATGAGATCATTTCACTAAAGTTTTTGATCGGTGGCCATTTGGATCCATCAAAGACTTTAAAACATGGAATTAATTCTAAAAAACAAATGAACTTCCCGGTAATCGAACTGTTGGTCCCAAAAGGTCATAAATGACTTGGGGAAGCTATGAAGAAGTTTAAACAGTGAAGATATGCATAAATATGGAAAATGACCTGAAAGGGTCATTACATAGTCACTACTCCTTTTTTGGAGAAAGTAGAAAATAATATAGGAAGGATCCAAATATTTGCAACTACCAGACCAACTATCAAACCGAAGATAATACAATGTATGCACAAGTACTAGTTCAGAACAACTTCACACATCCCCTACTTCATCAATATAGTAGGGTTCCCACAACTATGGCTAAGGGTTTTAACAACTTATTCTTGTGATATAATCAATAGAGGTTATGGAAAAATCCATTAAACAATATCAAAAAATTATTAAATAAAACTCAAAGTCTAAACCTGAATTATCAACGAAACTCAATACTAGAGAAATCCCAAAAACAAAGATGAATCTTGAATTCACATTTATGTTTGATAATGTTAAGAGTGTGTAACCTCACTACAAAACATCAAAAGGGTTTATATAGTACACAAGGAAACTCTAAAATCAAATACTGAATATAAAAAGAAATTTGAGGTCGGTGGCCACAAACAGACCGTATGTAGCACATATGAACCGTATATGGACCTAGGCTAGTGCAAAACTTCTGAACATATCCTATAATAGTCTAGACTTCTAATCTTTTCATATATCTGGATCACATGCTGATCGTATGTACCATATACAGACCATATCTGGACATAGGTATGTGTAGAGTGTTCTTTTTTTTGCTCCTGGCCTTCTGGACTTCAGTTTCTGATATATACTTTCATCACTTTCTCCCGATAAGTTGCACCTATGCTCAAAATTGCCTCGGTAAGTATCCAAAAACATCAATTTTCATATTTTACATTAGATTATCATCAAAACCCTAATTTCTTATAAAATATACATAAAACACATCATATAAAACAAAACAACCTATGTAACTTGCATATTTTTGTAGTTTGAAGTGCCGAAAGTGATATATATCCATAGAACATCAATAGGAAAGGTTGTACTCTAGTTTGATGGTTTGAGACTTTAGAGATTAGGCACTGTGCTACTAATTTTCTTCAGGATTCATTGGATAAAGTTGTTATTCAGGATAGGTTGAGAGTGACTAAGAGTAGGCTGAAGGCCTATGCAGACCATAGGCTTCATGCCTTGATATTTGGAGTTAGTGATTATGTATTCCTTCATGTGTTATCCATGAAGGGTGTGATTAGGTTCAGGAGGAAGGCCAAGCTCAGTCCTAGATATATTAGATGTTTTGAGACTTTTCACGCCGTTGTTGAGGTGGTTTATGAGTTTGCATTAATGCTAAACTTTGTTTTTGTTCATATAGTTTTCCATATTTCTATGTTGCAGTGATACATTCTTAATCCTTCTCATTTTCTTAGATGTGACTCAGTCTAGTTGGATGAGTGTTTGACCTTTTTAGAGGAGTCAATGCTCATTTTGGCTAGTGATGTTAGGCGGTTGCACACGACAGAGATTCCTATAATTAAGGTTCATTGGAGTCACCTCCTATTGGAGGAGACATCTTGGGAGATCGATAGTAAGATGCAGGTCCAATATCCTCACTTATTCAAGACTTTAGTTACATCTTACTCTTTAACTTTCAGGGGCAAAAGTTCCCTAGTAGTGGATTTGTAATGACTCTTTAGGTTATTTTTCATATTTTCTTCATTAGAGATTTTCTATAAGCTACTCCAAGTAATTTATGACTTGTTGGGACTAGAAGTTTTATTACCGAGTAGGTCATTTTATTTTTGAGAAAATTCTCTTTTTAGAGGTCTTTGCTAGTTCAAAATGGCCACCGATTTTTTTTCGTAAAACGATCGCATATGGAAATTTTAACTGTACAAGTAGAATAAGATATCAATTTTAGGCTAGGTATACCTTTTGTTTGGGTCCTGAGGCACAAAGTCTCATTTTGACTGGTTGGCCAAAAGGTTGATTAATTAAAAATAAAAAATCCAATTGCGACATCACGCCTAGAACATCAAATTTATTGTGGTTACATAGTTCATTCGCGTAAAGGGGATTTCAAACAAACCTCGAGCCTCCAGTCGAGACCATTTTTGGGCATGTAAAATTTGGAGCATCCGCCAATCTGGTGCCACCACTATCGTGCCACTTTGGGCTACTATCACGACTTTGCATGCAAAGGAGAAGGTGTGATCAAGGAGGGCAAATCACAATTGAGACACGTCTGTGCAGGCCATACATAGTGCGATCACACACTATCTGGTCATGATAATGACTATTGAGGCCCTGGATTGGGTGTAATTAAGCCTCTTTCCATAATTTTAGGTATTTTTCATCTCTCTGCTAGAGAGCTAAACACTAAAATAGTGTGAGAGCTTAAAATTGAAGCTTTTAGGTGCTTAGGAAGCTAGATTATGATCTATTTCTTGATTTTCCTTTGGATTTAAGGTAAGAATCCTCTAAATTGATAGTTGATTTTCCTAATTATTTTCTCAAAACCACAAAACCTTTAGGGCTTTATTTTAGCCCAAAATTAGCTTGGTTTTCACCCATTAAGTAGGGTAATTATTCATTAAGCTTGATATTATGTTGGGTTAGTTTCAAAAACACAATTTTAATATGTAGGACCCACATAGGGTTTTGAGGTGATACTTTGCCTGAAGAATAATGGTGAAATATGGGTATGGATATTCTTATATTGATGAGTAGAATATTTTTTTGATAGCTTGTCATTTTGGTGAGGATTATCAGAAAGAAAAGGCGGAGGTTTAACGGTTCATTGCTTTTTTGGCGTTGAGGTAGGCTAGGTTTATCCTTTGTTTAGTTGAGATATTTCATAGTATTCTTATGTTATCAGGTTAGATTGGGATAGGTTTTAGGTGTTGGATTGATGAAATTCAAGACTTGGGGTTAGTTGACCCGTTTAGGCTACTTGGCACCGTAAGCTTAAAACTCTTAGGTTGTTCATCATACCTTTGGTGAATTAGGCTTCATTACTCTTGTTTAGCATGAGAATGCCTTAGATTGCTCCAAACAAATTCCTAGTTAATCATGCTTACGATTAGATTGGACTTATTTTCTTACATTAATGAAGTGCACTTTAGTTCCCATTTGAATTAGTTTAGGTGCTTTAGGAGAATCTGTACCTTAAGATTAATGGTAGCTTGATATATATCGAAGTGTTGATTTAGATTCCATATCCTAGTCTGAGGTAGTGTTTGACATAGAGTGCAATTTATGGATTTAGAATTGGTCTCTCTGATTCACCATAAGCATATATTGATGAATAGTTACCTTGAGAACATTATACGCTTATTAAATGTTTAGAGAATACCCTTTGAGTTAATATTGAGAAAGCTTTGTACTTGTTGAATATAATGGATGGAATCGGAAGAAATGCCTAGACGATTATGTAATATGTATGATTTATTGGTTAAGCTTATGATGAGCTACAAATTAAGCTATTACTTAGTCTATTGATTGGGCTAAAGAATATACTATTTAGTGAGCCTTGGACTATGATACTGTCTAGCTAATTATGTTATTTACTATGCTATGAATAAGCTACAGATTTTGCAATGGATTAGCTATTGCTCAAGCTATTAATAAGAAACCTTTTATACTAATGATAAGCCATGAATTGTACTATTGATAAATCATTGCTCATTTTAATGCTCATGACAAATACCATGATAAACAATTATGCTAGTAATCATGTTAGAAAGCATCCTTATTGTTAACATTAACAATTGTGTTATTATTAGTGCTTCATTGTCATTCCGATTTAGTTAATTTTACTATGCCATGAATTATGTTAGAAATATTAATGATTGACTATATTAGAACTTAGGTCATTGTTAACATACCTATTTAAATTCAATAAGAAGATCTTGATATTGACTATACTCAGCAAGGACAAAGGATACTATGATGATATATTGATAAATAGCAAGGACGGAGGATGATTATAAATATATATTGATGCCCAGAAAGGCTGGAGGATACTATGATAATGTATTGATACTTGAGAAGATCGGAAGATGATTATAATGATATATTGAAGTCTGGAATGGCCAGATGATACTATGATGATGTTTAGACAAGGAAAGATTGGAGGATGATTATGATGACATCGATACCCGACAAGTCCAGAGGATGTTTATGATGATGCATTAGTACCTGGCATCGTTGGAGGTTGATTATATTGATGTGCCTATGTGTACATCTATCATGCCCCAATTTATAAGTCATAATAGAACCTACTAAACCCCACTAGTAGGTAACCAATTACCATAATCGAGTGCTATCGCAATGGGTTAATTTGGTAAAAAATGCAAACAGAGAACAAATTTAACGAGCACAATTTAAAAAAGATACAGTGTTCTAATAAAGATAACCAACCATCATAAGATACCAATCTCACAACCAAGTAAAGACAGTACAAGAGCATCCAATGTCAATAATACAATCCAAAAGACATAAAGTATAGTCAATATATTTGTCTCAGATACTAAAGACTGAATGTAAATGATAGAGGGAAAATGGGCAACTCAAACTCCATGACCTCACACTATCTCTGAAAGATCGATCCCAGATGAACTCAAATCAACGACGATAACCACTACTCAGATCTATACCAAAAAGGTCAAAAAGTATAGTATAAGTACCAAAACAACATGTACCCAGTAGGCATCATCAGCCGACGGAGCTAAGTCATGAAATATAGATGATATAATGCAATATAAAATAAAATAAGTCAAGGTACAAAGTCAAATCTGAATCATCTCAATCATAATTGTACATAATAAGTAATTAAACCAAAAAAATAGTATAACATATGGCATAAACACATCAGTAGTCATGGATAAGAAATATACAATTTGGAATCATAACGCATCACAAGGCATACACATAAGAGACCATAAGTAACAAGTTCGCTTCCATACACCAACTGGTGCATAAAGTAAAGAACTCGTCAGAACATTCCATACTATAGGAAAGTACACCCATAAGAGATAATAATAAGACATTTAACCAACAACTAATCCAATTCTTATCATTATTCGACAATTTCATATTTATCATCCATAAGTCATTTAACTGAACCTTCACTTGTTACAAACATTACCACATCACTATATTCTGTATAATTACCATTATTATCTGCTTATTATCAATACCCATTAACCACTACTTATTGTCTAAGCAAGGATCATTAAATAGTCTCTTAGATTTCTAGCTATCATATGATATAATCATTCTTCAGGCAAATATTCACCACAAAGCCATTTTACTAGTTGACATTACCTATCTAACAAATAATTATCACTAACATTACTGACTATGTGAATCCTTATTTTACTTTGGTTTCTTCTTACAAACTATTCTTGACTGGTCAATTTAACAATATTCATCAATAATCATTAGATATCATTAACCATTAAATACACCCCTTTATAAGAAATTAACACTAGCGGACCACAATTAGCATCCAAATGTCTATCATCTACCCACATTACATATAAACAAATATACACACATATAATCATACAATTTTCATACATAGGGCTATCCAAAGTCGAACTGGTAGATGTACACATAGAAACACCAACATTCAATCTCCGGCCTTGTCAGGTTTATAATAATAATTACACTCCATCCTTGCCAGATATTGAGATCATCAGAATAACATACTCTAGCCTTGGCGGGTATCAAGATCACTATCATAAACTACTCCAAACTTTCTTTGATGGGAAGGATCAAAGTACCGATCCCTTTGGAAGAGAGAAATCTAGAGAAAGAGTGTTTAGAAAACAAACATCTTTATTGATAATAGAGAGAAACTATACAAAAAGTTTTTAGGTAGAGCAAATGATGTCTCTAGCCTAAAGGCCCAAGATTCTTTTTATAGGAAAAATAAGCATGCTAGCTAACCTAAGCTACAGATAAACATGAAATAAAATATTACGTTCCTATCCTAAAGTCTAAGAGATAGGCATTATCCATTAAAAAGATAAGTCTTATCCTTTTGGAAGAGATAAGCATTATTTATTATGACTAGATAATCCTTATAATTATTCACATCGGGCCTAACTAACATGTGGGGGGAAAATAAAAAAAATTATGTTGTTGGCATACAACAATATGTGCAAGTATGTGAGTCAGCAACTTGCAAGAAGATGCATTAACAGCTTCACAGGCATTTTGCAAGCAGGTGTATAAGCTCCTTATTTTAAAAGTAGCTGAGTCAGTAGCTTTGAAAACCCATTTGAAAGGGTAACCCACTGAGGAGTGTTTCCTTCTAGATAAGGGTAACCCACTCAAAAGGGTATCCCACTGGTAAGGGTAACCCATCTGACAAGGTTTTCTTGGAAAGAAGGGTAACCCACTAGAAAAGGTAACCCACTGGAGAGGGTAACCCACTAGAAAGGGTAACCACTGGCGAGAGTAACTTTTTACACATTTTATCTGACGTCATTTATTAGGCAATGTTGGATGGTTTCGTCAATGATGAGCTCGCATATCCTACTTCCATCTACCAATCTACTCTATGTTTCTTGCTGAGGTATTCTTGGCCTTCCAAGCTTCTCTTCATCGGTTTGGTGAAGGAGCTCCTTATCAATGATGAATTTTCACATTACTGTTAAGAAGTTTTCAGCCGTATGATTTTGATGGATCTGTTGAGCTTGGACGTCATGGCCTGAGATTTCTACAGGGCGATGTAGTATGAAGACCATTGCATCAAAGAAATTTTGAAGTATCAAATCTAGTATTCTTGTGGCTTGAACCATATTATGAATATCTTCAGAATAGGTTAGATTCAATCGAAATGCCTGAAGGCATTACACTTGAACTCGATGAGAATATAGTGCTGGTGGCACAGATACCATAATATCCATAGGAGTTCTTACGAGAAGTTATTGAACAGTGTGGTTAAACAGATCTAGAGGATAATCTGCCAGTCTAGAAGAGAGTATTCCTGTCGTGTTGAGCATGAAGATTTGACTGGCCTGGTGCTGGATGTCTTCACCATTATTGGATATCAAGTAGAGATCATCAGCGTATATAATGCACGAATCTCTATATATTTCTATAGAGAAGAGTATGTCCTCCATTAGTTCTTCTTTCAGGGAGAAGACCGATTCAAGGTCATCATCTATGCTGAGATAGATTCCCACATGATTGGCTATTTCTTCAAAGAGTTTGACGAAGTCCTTTGATTTTTTGGATAATGGACAGTTTCTGGCGAAGTGCCCAAACTTTTTACAGGTGAATAAGCCATTATCCTTCTTCTTGTAGCTGGCTGGGCTCAGTCATCTAAAATACCTGGGTCCTCGAGTGACTCTTCTCCTGTCGTCGGTAGGCCCTGGCAGTTTGATCCTCATAAATAATAGTTGTCTTTTTGATCTTGTCTTACAGCGAGAGCAGGAGCAATCAAACTTGGTGACAAGGTCATCTTTTTTGTAGGCTCGATTGAGGACCGAATTATTATTAACGATCTACTTCAGTGCAATTCTTTTGATGCATATATTGTCCAGATCCTAGAAGATGGCCTGTCAGATGTATCCTATATGTGGGACCATTATGGACTTGAACTTTTCCTCCAAAATCATCATCGTGAGGTTTTCTATCATCATTGGCAGTGATGTTACGAAGGCTTGCTTTATGTTGGGATCCCCACCCAACTCAAAGTATATCAATGCCATCTTCTTGAACTGGATATCAATGATGATTCTGTCGAATGATAGCCACTTTATCTCAAAAAGATGTTACTGGAGCTTCTTTTATCTCTAGCCTGTATCTTTGCAAAATACCTTATGTAGGAACCTGATGTTGAAGGCAAATTCTTGGGATGTCAGTTAGGTGTTCTTATCAAAAATCCCTAGAGCGTTCCACCAGTCTCTAAGTATGTTAGAGAATTTGGATGTGAACTTCAAGAGTATCATGTATTTCTCCCGCTCAGCCAGATTTTTCCTCGCCATCCATGTGTGAAAGTCTTGGATCTGCTGGAGCCAGGCTAAAATCTTGATATGGTCAAGGGTAAAGGTGTGAAATCTGGTTCCTATGGTCTTTCTTGCTGATGTATGTGGATCTGGCCTTCTTTCTTGGATTAGATCATCCGTCATCCCGTCTTGGTGGTCGACAACCTTCGAGACCTCTAGTTTCTTTGAATTATTATATATATTGATGGATAGTCTTCTTCTAGAGATTTAATTAAGGATTTAGGAGTGTCCTCAATATGTTCTCATAAATCAAAAGACTCTTTGCTATCCTCCATATATCCATTGGCTATAAAGTTATTGCCGGTGTTGGAGTATGCCTCTATATTAGAAGAGTCTCCTTTACTTGAAACAGTATTAATGGGATCAGCATCTTGGATCTATTTTTTATACCTCAGAGATTCTTCAACTTAATCATGGACTTTTGTGGCTTGTGGATCTAGAATAACATCATCATCGATGTTCAAGCCATACAAATTTGGGACAAGATGGTTTGGATCAATATTTGGATCATAATGGGATAACAACCTCTTATGATTGAGAAGTCCATCTTTTAGTAAGGCATTCCATTCTTTATCTACAGATGGAACTTCTGGCTTATGGATTATCTGATTGTCATTGTGGAAGGTGATGTCGTGGTCTGAGATCACCATGGTCCCTTTGTCTGTGTCAGATTATCATGGTTCGAGATCATCATGGTCCCTTTGTCTGGCTTATGCATTATCTGATTGTCATCGTGGAAGGTGATGTCATGGTTCGAGATCAACATAGTCTCTTTCTCTTGGCAGTGATGGCATCTTTCTTAACCAAACATGCTTCATAATGTCAAACTCTTTTTTCTTATGAGAATTTAGGGATATTTTCATATAGGAGCTTAAAGTAGGAGTGGGAAAGATGTGTCTCATTTTTGGAAGAGGGTATATATGTGGTAACATGGGGAACAAGGTTGTCTTTGTTAGTGGGCTATGGGTTCTCTGGGACTGAAAGCTACCATGTCTAAGTTCCTTGATTTGTTCATTCAAAGAAGCCATTTTCTTCTACTACTAGTTGATGAAATGAGATATTGAAGTGCCTGGCAGACATATATCATACTGCATAGATTGGAGCATGAGTTCCAACTACTAGATAAGTCTGTCATGCTTAGTCGACGCTTGTTCAATTCTCTTGTTCGTTTCTTCAACCTTGGTTGACAACTTATTCTGAGAGTTAGAAACATTCCTCATGGATTGGTTTATGCTGGAAACTTCCTGTTTTGACACATGGTATTTTCAGATTGCCAGTTGAGTGTTGCTTCGGTGTCACTAAGGGGTATCTTTTCTCTGGATGGAAAGATAATAATTTTGGTTGGTATTTTTGGAGCGTGGCTTATGTTATCCTTTTTGAAGGGTTCGTTTGGTGGGAAGTCATCCGAGTAACCGGTGCTAGATTGGGACATCATGAACAGTTTGGTCGTAGCTTTGTTTTCCTTTGTTCTAGTAGTCTTAGCCCATAAAGATGAGGGTACGGTAGCTCCTTGACACATGTGGCATGGGTAATTCGACTTCCACAGACAGTGTCCGAAGAATTGATATTTGCACCAGTAGTATATCGGCCATCATAAATAAAGTAGTGAATCCAATTATGCTCTTCCATACTGCTATCGAGGAAAAAGTGCATGAACTTTGAGTCTTTCATCAACTTTGGGTAATCTATAAGTGGAAGGTAATTGGAAGGTTAGTACATATAGATTGAGAAGGTGGTTTTTGGAGGATTTTTTAGGAGTGAGTGGTTGAAACTAATCGTGATGGTGTTGTCTCTCCTTTTGGCAAAAGTTGGCTCCGTGGACTGGAGATGTTGAGGATAGTCCCTCAACTTCTCGTAGTTTGTGACCCATTAGTCCGGGAGTAATTTCATAAGCTCATCTCTAGGGATCTTCCTTGGGATCTGGACACACTAAGTGGTTTCGTTGGTGGAATCTATGCTTAAGAGCAAAGCATCACCTCCACTTGGAAGGGATAGATCCATAGCATAATTCTGAACTTGCCCAGCCACCTTGTAGTGGATAATTGACTGAATAAAATCTATGGAAAGTAGAGCCCCGAGAATCTGGACCTAGATCTTTAATGCCTCTATTATGTATCGATAAGAGAGGGACAAGCTGAAGTTGGGAAATATAGTGATGAAGACTATCCCGACATTCAGTGTGATTTCTGAGGTTCCCAAGTTGGCATTTTGGTATTCATCGTACCTAGTATCAAGGAGTGAAAGATGCTCCACTATGGGCTGGCCTTTTCTTCCTTGATATGAAAATGCAACCCTAACAACATCAAAGTGCTTATGGCTGAAGCCTTGGTTTCTCCACTGTCTTGGAAAATCTTCCTATATCTGCAGAGTGATGAACTGTTCCTCCTGAGTTGCAAGAATAGGATGCTTGTCTAGTTTAAGGAAGCAACATATTGTTTAACTCCTTTCAGTCTCTGCTGCACCAAAGAACGGATCTGCAGCCATGGGTTACATGCCTTCTTTGCGAAGGAAGAATAGGGGTTTAAGAGCAGTAGATGTGTTAAGGATATATTTTGTTCAGGTGGTAGCACATCTACTTTGTATAGGTAGTCATATTTAAATGACAGAGTTTTTGTAGGGGATATATTTACCTGAGCTTGAGATTTACAGGAACTGGACCTACTTAAAGAAAAAGACATATTTTTGTATTTTTTGGACTACAAAGACTTGAGTCATTTGCTTTAAGGCTCTATGGGCAAGACTTAATAAAATGAAAATATTTTTGCTATTATGTGGACTGACTCTATATATTTGTTCTAAATACTAAGGAAAGTAAGTACGACGCAATTAAGTACAAGACGCGGAATATGAAAAGTGGAAAACTCTGACTATGATAATCGAATTAAAACTATGACACAAATATGTAAAAGACTTGAGTTGTAAAATTTGGAAGTGAGAACTATGGACGAATCTAAGAGATAGTTTGGATAAATCAAACCAAAAACTACGAATAAAAATGTAACACTGGCTTATGTGTTTTCATTCAGCAGGGGTGGATGCAAATTCTTGCTTCCTCCCGACCTTTGGAGGTTGGGATGTCTCTGATACCAAATAGATAGGGAGGTAGAGGGGCACAAATGCAAATACATTAGGAGGCAGAGGGGTACAGATGGCTACCAGGCGACTAGGAAACAAACCCCAAACATTTCATTATGAAAGGTGTAAGACCTATTTTTTGGCATATACATAACAGTCTTTTACTAAGGTGACAAGAGATTTCATGTGTTCTAAGACTGGCAAAGTCAAGGCAACCAATATTTGCGTTAATAAGGTTGTGTCACTAAAAAGAAAACCATCTATATGGATGTGTATCTCAGTCGTACGAAAGTTGTGGTTTGTCGATTAAAAGCTTTAATTTTGTATGACATGTCGCATATATGGTCGTGAATCGCCTGTCATGTTGAAAAGGTTAGTCTCTGTGTCTGTGGTGTTGACAAAAGCTTTGAATTGTTATTGCATACCACCTTTACAGTGTTGAAACCGCCTATCATGTTGGAAAGTTAGTCTCTGTGTCTGTAGTGTTTGACAAAATCTTTGCTTTTGTATGGTGTGCCACCAATATGGTCGTGAAACCATCTTTCATGTTGGAAAGTTCGGGGTCTACTTTCTAGCTTCCTGGCTTCTCGTATGGCATGCCACCTACATAGTCGTGAAACCACCTTTCATGATAAAAAGTTTGGGGTTTGTTGCCTATCCGCCTCTCGCTGACAGCCGTCCGTGCCCCTCTTCCTCCCCGTCTATTTGGTATCAAAGCCATCCCACTCCCAGAGGTCAGGAGGAAGCAGGAGTTTGCATCCAGCTCTACTGATTGCAAACACGTAAGCCAACGTTACATTTTTATTCTTAGTTTTTAGTTTTACTTATCCAACCTACTACTCTTACATCCATCCTAGTTCTCACTTCCAAAGTTTACAACTCAAGCTTTGTACATAGTAGTTTAATAGATTTAATTTCATTATTAGAGTCAGTATTTTGCACCTTTCATATTCTGCGTCTTGTACATAATCGAGTTGTAGTTACTTTGTTTAAGATTTTTGAACAAATATTTATTGTGTCATGTCCTTAGATCCTTAGCACAAATATATAAAGTCTGTCCACAGAAACATAAAAAGATTTTCATTCTAGTTGAGTCTTGTCCATAGAACCATAGAACAAATACATTGAGCCTTTATAGTCCAAAAAATACAAAAATATGTCAGTATCAGTGTCTTAACCATCTACATCTTCTACGACTAGTTTATGTAGATACTTGGAAACATTACACTTGTCTCCAACCATCAACTAAACTTTTTCATGAAAGAAAGACTATCTTCATGAAGTAAATGTGTTGACAGAAGAGCAAGATCTGTCTTCTACGTATCTACCAATACCAAACCCATACTCTTTCTATGCCAGAAATACATGTAATCCAGAGCTACAAATTGATTCCTTACATCAACCAAAACAAGGAGTTAAGGAATACTTTGCTGGAACAAAACTTGATTAGTATGTCCGTACGACTCCAGCTGAATAGTTAATCAATATGCAGATGGTGAAGAGTTTTCAACAGCAGTGGAAAAGTTATAACTTTACTCATATCCATTTTGGTGCAATTCAAATTTCCTGGACTCATAAAGGGAGAAAAGGACAACCGTTAAAGTCACACCTTTACCTTCATGATACTAGATTCGAAGAGTACCAACGTGCAAATTTAGGCACTTTGGACATCATATTGGACTTGGGGACAGTCATTACTACCATGTTCCCCAACTTCACCATGTCCCTCTCCAATCCATATCTTACAAAGGCACTGAGGATTCAATTCCAAATCTTTGGAGCCCCACTAAACTATTGCCCTACTCACAAAACGTTACACTAACAGATTTTTTAGAAAGTCCAGAACCACAGAATAAGCCTATCCCTTCCTGGTGGGCACCACTCGTTGTTCTTAACTATAGATTCCACCTAAGGTATGAAGTGTATCCAAATCTCAAAAGATGTCCCAAAGGAAGAAATCCTCACGATTCTTCAAAAATCATGGCTCAAAAGTTATGAGATGATGAGAGTTCATCATCAACATCTCCGAACACCAAAACCCATATTCACCTGAAAACATTACAGAACATATCTCTCCGTCTATATGCATACCCTTGCTGAAACTTTTTCTGATATGGAGGATTTAGATACAAAAAATATGTCAGGTTATCTTACTAGTTCCATGAATAGTTAGGATTGGATTGTACACTTCAATCATGATGGGCATACAGTGTACTAGTTCAAAGACCCATTCATAGGATACTACCTATGGGATATTGACTGTGATTTCTAGAGATGCCAAGAGGACTGGTTAAATGATTCTTATGAGGAGGAAGATGAACTGGAATGGGATGAGTATTAAGGATTCCAAAAACCCTATTATCAGAGGCCTTTAGGTGAAAGAGACAACGACTACCCATTTGAAGTCTCCTACAAACCACAAGAATTCCCACCACTGCTCACTCTATCTCATGGTAGACCCTCCTACTCGACATTAGACCCTAATCCTAAACCCCCAATGTTCTTGATATTTGAAACCAGCTCCAATCACAACTATGCATTCTTGCCAAACTACCCGTCCTAAAGGAATAACCAAAACTATGCTATAAAATCACCATATGTTATTCCATTTGTTTGAAAAGAGGAGACAAAAGAATCAACAAAACATGCCATACTTATTAGAATACTAGAGAGCAGGCTACAGGCTATAAAGTCTGAAAGATGCCCACTAAGATCCTTAATATTACATTTTCTTGTCCAACAATGAAGAGAACATAACTCTTTAGAAAAACAAATCCATCTCCTAAAATACAACTTTTTCAAACTCCAAAATGCCCAAAAGGCCACCATATTTTCGAAAGTATATTCTTCATGAGGATCAGGACAACCCTTTTTTACCTCTCTTCCTCTTTCAACACTATTTATTCTAGCCTTAACAGATAAACAGGCAGAGTTTGACATCACCAAGTTTGTATGGGAAAGGAAAGTTACAATGGCAACTTAAAAGAAAGCCAAGATGGCACAGGATGAGGTCAAAAGAATGAATTATTTCAAATAGGCTCCACATCATACTGATAAGTTTTCATAAGACATGCTGCTCCTACACAGGATCTTATGGTCCCAAAAAAAACTTGGAGGTCCATAATGCGGAACCAGACAACAAAGAATGAGCAGATGAAGTATGGACGTCCACCATAAAATATCTTCTCCACAAAATAAGGTCATCCCGAGGTGATCTTATAAAGAAAAATTCCATCATCCCAACTCAAGCTATCTCTCATCCCGAGGCTACTATAGATTCTGGGAATGCCATTACTCAACAAGTTCTGTAGAATAACTCATAGAAAGAGTTACTAAAAGCCATCGATGATATCTATGGCTTGGAACCTTAGGTGAAGAAGGTATAACCATCCACCACTAACCTTGTGGATGTATGTTGTGAAATTCATGATGGTACTTCCACTAAAGATGAGGAAGAGTAGGCTTCATTTGTCTATGCTCTAACATAGGAGAAAGATTTTAATGCTACTGAAGATGATGTTCCAGCACATATGAATAATCCAGATACAAGCGATGGTGAATATACAGTAGAAAAAGATTATCCACCAATATATATGAACCATTCCAAGGAACCAAAGTTCTACGAAGTTGTTGATGACCAAGACGGTATGACGGATGATTCAATCCCAAAAAGAAGGCTAGATCCAGGTACACTGGCAAGAAAGACCATGGGAATTAGATTTCACACCTTCACTCTATACAACATCAAGATTTTAGCCTGGCCCCAATGGATCTAGGGCTTCTACACTTTGATGGCAATAAAGAATCTGGCCGAGTGGGAGAAATACATACTACTCTCAAAGTTCACATCTAGATTCTCTGGAATACTTAGAGACCGTTGAAATGCTCTTTGGATTTATGATAAGAAAACCTATCTGACATCCCAGGACTTTGCCTTTAACATCAGAATCCTACATGAGGTATTCTACGGTGATGTTGGCTAGATATAAGAGAAGCTCCAGCGATACCTCTTCGAGATAAAGTTTCTATCGTTTGACTGTAACGTCATTGATATCCACTTCCAGAAGATGGGAAAGATCTACTTTGAGTTGGAAGGGGATCCCAGCCTCAAGCAATCCTTCGTATCATCACTATCAATGATGCTAGCAAACCACATGATGACGATTGTGATAGAGAAGTTCAAGTCCATAACCATCTCACAGATAGGCTATATTCGACATGCCATCTTCCAGGCTCTGTAGCATATGCATCAAGAGGATTGTACTAAAGTAGATCATCAAGAATAATCTATCCCTCAATAGATCCTGTAGCAAATATGACCTCATCACCAGGTCTGACTGCTCCTACTCTTGCCGCAAGATGAGATAAAAAAGAAGGCTGATGTTCAAAAAGTTCAAACTTCTAAGGCCTCCCGACGATAGGAGCAGAGTTACTTGATAAACCAGGTATTTCAGATGATAGAGCCCATCCAACTACGAGATGAAGGATGGTGGTTGTTTCATCTATAGAAAGCCCGACCACTTTGCCAGAAACTTTTCTCAAGCCAAGAAGTCGAAAGACTCTATCCATATCCTTAAAGAAATAGCTGATCATATGGGAATCTATCTCAGCAAGGAGGACAACCTTGAATAGGTCTTCTCGCTGGAAGAAGAACTAATGGAGGACAACCTCTTCTCCATAGACATATATGAAGATTCAGGCGATATCTATATTGATTATCTCTACCTAATATCCAGTAATGGAGAAGACATCTAGAACCAGGCCAGTCAGATCTGTATGCTCAACATGGCAGTAATACTATTTTTTAGGCTAGCAGATTATCCTCCAGATCTGTTCAGCCAATATGTGGATTCATTTGATCCATGATCCTCCAAGAAAGAACAACCATCTATAGGATTCAAGTGTTTAGAAAATATGGCAGATCCATCCTGAATCCATTCGGAGTACACCCAGAATATCCTTTCTGCCATGTGTTCATCGCACTGACCAATGAATTCCTGCAAGAAATCCTATGGCTATACTTGTATTTGTGCCACCAGCACCATATTCTCAGAGAGTTCAAGTATGATGCCTTCAGGTATTTCAATCAAATCCAACCTGCTCTGAAGAGATTCATGCTGTGGTTTAAGCCATAAGAATACTAGATTTGATGCTTTAAGGATTTCTACAATGCAATGGTCTATATGATGCATCATAATATAGGAATCTCAAGCTACGATGTCCGAGCTCAATCAAAAATTTTTCTCCTATTGAAATTTCTCGTATCCACACTCTTATAGAAGATGAATACTATGAGGCCCAGTACTTTATTTTCAAGCAGAATAGATGCATTTTGAAGGAAATCTTGTTTAATAAATAAGGAAAAAGGAACTTTGCAGACGATGGTTATCCCCACTAGGATAAAGTCCAATGAGCAGCAAAAGATTATCAGCCACAATATAAGATCACGAGAGATAAAGTCACTAACTCCATCAAAAGCATAAAGCTAAAAGGTCTATAATAGGAATATGAAGATTCATCATTTAGAAGGAGTTACTTCACCAGATCGATGAAGAAGATCTTGGAAGTCTAAGAACACCTCAGGAAGAAGAACAGAGTAGATTGGTAGATGGAACAAGGATACATGAGCTCATCACTATCGGGACTATCTAACACTACCTAAGAGATAACGTCAAATGATATGCAAGAATTTACCTACTCTAGTGGATTACAATTTTTTATGGGTTACCCTCATCTTCAAAGAAACCCTCTTCAATTGGTTACCCTTTTAGATGGGTTTTTGAAGTTGTTGACTCAGCTACTTCAAAGAAAAGGAACTTACCTACCTACTTGCAAGATACCTATGAAGCTGCTGATGTACCTACTTATGAGTTATTGACTCACCCGCTTGCATATTTTGTCAAATGCCAACAACATAGTTTGTTTTATTTTTATTTTGCCCCCCATATGCTAGATGGGCTCGGTGTGAATAAGGATAATGCTTATCCAGTCATAATAGATAATGCTTATTCCTTCCAAAAGGATAAGACTTATCCTTATTAATGGATAATGCCTATCCCCTTTCTGTTAGGATAGGATTGTAATATTTTCTTTTATGTTTATCCATAGCGTAGCTTAGATAGTAAGCTTCCTTCTCCTATACAAGGAAGCCTAGGATTTTAGGTTAGAGGCATCATTTGCTCTACCTATAAACCTCTTATATAGTTCTCTTTATTATCAATAAAGATGTTTGTTGGCTAAACTCTCTTTCTCTTGCCTTCTTTTTTCCAATGGGATGGGTACTTCAATCCTTTTGGTCGAAGTAGGGGGGAAAGAAAATACTCTGGTGAAGTGCTTTTTGAGATGGCAATGATGGTACCTTGAAGTTACTTTCCATGTTTATGAAATGAAGTTGTATTCATTCACATGACGTAGATGTCTTAGCACTTTCCATTTATATGATACAAAATTTGATTTTTTTACATGACATAGATGTATAAGTCCTTTCCATGTATATGAAACAAAATTGGCTTAGTCCATGCTATAACTTTCCCAATTGATTCAATATCTGAGAAAGAACACGCAGATCTAGGGTCTGCCTTAGTACATATTTTGTTCCGCAGCTGCTATAGGGAAACAGGCCATGGTGAGCCATCGTAAGACCTATTTTTAGGAATACAAAAAACAGTCTTGTACTAAGGATATAAGAGATTTCATGTGTTCTAAGACAAGAAAAGTCAAGCCATCCCATCTTTTGGTTTTGAAGGCTTTGTTGCCAAGTAAAACTGCCCTTGATGTGCAACTTGCAGTTTCAAAGTCAAGCCATCCCATCTTTGGGTTGAGAAAGATTTGTTACTACAAAGTAAACCATCTATATGGAGGTGTAGCTCAGTTATAAGAAAGTTGTGGTATGTCCATTAAATGCTTTGATTTCGTACGGTATGCCACCTATATGGTCGTGAATCGCCTGTCATGTTAGAAAAGTTAGTCTTTGTGTCTGTGGTGTTGACAAAATATTTGACTTGTTATGGTGTTCCACCTTCATAATGTTAAAACCACCTGTCATGTTTGAAAGTTAGACTCTATGTTTGTGGTGTCGACTGAAGCTTTGATATCGTATGGCATGCCACCTACATGGTCGTGAAATTGCCTTTCATGTTGGAAAGTTTAGGGTCTGTTGCCTAGCCGCCTGGCTACTCTCGAAAGCAGCTGTCTGTGACACTCTACCTCCCTATCTATATAGTATCAGAGCCATCCCCACTCTCTAAGGTCGGGAGGAAGCAAGAGTTTGCATCCACTTCTGCTGATTGCAAACACGTGAGCCAACATTATATTTTTATTTTCTTTTGTTTTTAATTTTTATTTGTCTTAGCTGTTAGTCTTACACAGAGTCCATAGTTCTAACTTATTAGTTTTTCACTATCAAAATCTGTACATATTTGAGTCATAGTTTCATTTCAATTGTCAAATTCAGTGTTTTCCAATTTTTATATTCTGCGAATTGTACATAATCGAGTTGTAGATACTTTCTTTCGGTTTTAGAGAAAATATTTGTTTTGTTTTGTCCTTAGATCCTTAACACAATAATATAGAGTCAATCCACGTAAATATAAAAATATTTTCATTTAATTGATCCTTTTCTATAGATCTAGAAAACAAATACATCTATTCCTTATAGTCCAAAAAAAAATCCTAAAAATATGTCTACTACACAGTCCACATCTAGTTCATATAATCCTTTTTTCAAGTAAACATGTCTTCCACTACCAGTGATTATATATGAAGTCGAGGTGTTACCATCATAACAACAGATGTGCACTACACCTTTACAAAATCCCTATTCAGCTGTTTCGAAAAAAGTATGCAATCACTTGATGATGATCCACTCTATTCTAGTAATTCCATAGGTGTAGTTCATATCACTACAGATGCCAGAGGACTTTCCCCAACGATGGATAAGTCTTGGATTTACTCATCTCCATATTGGTACTGTCCATATTATATTGACATATTAGGGGAGAAAAGGCTGACCAGTTGTGGTACATCTTTCTCTTCTTGATATTAGATTCAATAATTACCAACATATAAATTTGTGTACATCGAAGATTGTTCTTGATGATGGTATAATATTTTTCACCGTGTTCCCCGACTTCAACATACCATTAGTTGATCCACAACTAATGAATTCATTGAAAATCCAAGTCCAGATTCTCGATGCTCAGCAGGACAGGGATGACGGTCAAGCAACTCTCCACTATCAGATATCCCAGTGAGTTCAAAACCATAATATGAACCTACTTCCTCAAAGTGGCAAGGACTCTTAGCTTTTGACCATCACTGATAAAACCACAGAGTACACCAAAATCTCAAGAGACATACCTAGGGATGAACTGGTTAGAATTATCCCAGCTTTATGGGTCACTAAATATGAGAAGTTGAGATCCTATCCTTAACCTCTCAAGGCCACTGAAGATTCTGGCCACTACTATCTTAAAAGGCCACCCAAAACCACCTTATATATCCCTATGTACAACCCAAATGATGATCTTTTGAAAGTAAAGAAACTAGATACCATCCTCAAGTTCATTACTAGATTTATGAAATAGCATGATTGGATAAAGAGCTTCAATTATGAGGGTCATAGTATGATGTGGCGTACATGCCCTTTTTCAGAACATTACCCATGGAAGGCTGATTATGACTGTAGAATTTACAGAAGAGGGGCTGCGAGGCTACTCAACCTGAGATGCTCCTAACACCCCTATCTACACCCAGCCATATGTGGTTTTCTCGTTAATCCATCGATCTTAGGATAACCTAACCCAAGATCCGAAATATCCATATGTTATCTAATCAGAAAAGGCTTTAGTCGTACCTCAACATGCAATACATATTTCCCAAATCATATCCTTCATAAGATTTGGTCCAACCCTTTTACACTTACCCACCTTATCCATCTGTACCAACGCTATTTTCTCCAACTCCCATAGATGAATAGGAGGAGTTTGACATGGCCAAGTTTGTATGGGAAAGGAAAGATGCCATGGTATCCCAAAAGGAATATGGCTACACATTATGGAGAAATGCCAGAGTATCCACCATATTCCCACATGAATACTCCCCACAAGGACAAGGACAACCTTCTACACTTCGTTCATCCACACAATTAACTTCACCCTCAGAAGATATAAGGATAAGTAGAGATGCCATGAAACAAAGGGCCGAGGAAATAGGATGTCCAAGATAGGATACATATGATGCTATAAGATAGTATCAACATATTCTCCCGTCGACTAGGGTCCAACTGTTATAGTCTCAACTGATGGTCTTGAGATCCATAGAACATATATACACAATATGATGATCCATCAGAGGATGCTTTTATTCAGAGAGCATTACAAGATTGTGATCCAGAAGAACAATTGCATGACAACAATGACAACAAAGTTGATCCAACATATATGATGATCACAATCTATGAATAAGATTCCACCACTTAAGATGATCTCTTGTAGGTCCCCGATGAGGAATCCCATAATGGCAAATGGGTCTCTCTAAAATAATGTCTTTTACTGAAAAATGACAAAGATGTTGACTTGATCTACCTCAAGTAAGTTAACACAAGTGTTGTCATTCCAAGGGATAATGGTCTTATGCAAATGGAGTGATCACATAATACTGGCTCCTATCTTTCGGAGAAGCATAAGGAAACATTATTTGGCAACACCATGTCTGATAATTTTTACCAATCTATCTACTCTAATAATACATGTGATGATATAGCCCTTAATCTAGAAGGGTCTCCTCAGCTGTCGAGACACCAAGCAAGGCACAAGAGATACGTCTAGTTTAGATGGGTCAAAAAGAATAAATGCCGAACAAAAAACTGATGATCGACAAAAATGAAAATCCTCCAAGAAAATAGATCCAAGCAAATACAAATGCTTCATCACCATGATAAAGGACACTTTGCAAAAGGATATCCAAAGTCCCGAAAGGTAAAGAGGGAAACACAATCTTTGGTGCAATCCTCGGAGAAGACCATGGACTTTCATGAAGATATTGATGATCCTCATCCAGCTGTAGAAGAAATTCCTAGATCTACTTTCAACACAGAGAAAGAAATATCTGAGGATATATTTATCAATAGCCAACCACCATCTTTCATTAGTAGAAAGCCATCTAGTGCTAAAGATGTGTTTTGTGATGATGAATGTGTCAAGAATAATGAAGAAGCTCTACAACAATCAATCCAATCACCTAATGACGAATGTCCATCTGTGCTAGAGAAACCCTCAAGCATACCAACGGTCTCTCAATTAGTCTCCAAGTAATACGAGCTGATAAGTGATTTAGTCCCAAGAATAAGGCAAGAACCAACAATAGAGGTGGAAGAAAACATTGCTTCAACTCTATCCCTACCTTAGGACTTCAAAACTATCATGATACTGAAGACTATGGATGGAAGAAAACAATGCATGATACTATCGGACAACATATTTAGATTCTCCAAAAACCTCACATATTGGTGGAATACACTTGGGATTGTGGATAAAACTAATTATCGTACATTCTAAGACTTTGTCGCCAACACCATTATCCTGCTAAAAGTTTTGGTATAGATATAAATTACACTAGGAAGACCATCTTCCAGGACTTGAACAGTCTATACTGGAAGATATCTATACTGGAGCAGATTATAGAGAACTATCCAGCTCTAAATCTTTATTACAGCGGGAATGATCTTGTCATGAAGTCTGATTGCCCCTGTTCAAGTTGTAAGATGGGATCCTAGTGAAAGCTATTATTCAGGAGATTCAAACTACCTAGGCATCCAGTCAACAAGCCTAAGGTAGTCAAGTAAACCTGGTATTTTAGATGAAGAAGAATAGTAGATTACTAGAAGAAAAATGATAGCTGCTTCATGTGCAAAAACCATGGTCACTTTGCTAAAGAATGTCCTCAGATCAATAATTCAAAATACGCTGTCCAACTCTTTGAAGAAATAGCTAATCATGCTGGAATCTACCTAAACAAAGAGGATGACCTTGGATCAGTCTTCTCGGTAGAAAAAGAGCCGACAAAGGAAATACTGTTCTCCATATATGTTTATGTAGAATAAGGGCATATTGATGTTGTATATCCTATTGATCTCTACCTAATAACCATCATCAAAGAAGATAACCAAAAATTAGCCTATCAGTCTGTCATTCTCAATATATCAGGAATATTATCTTCAGAAGTAGCAGATTGCTCTATTGATCTGCTCAACAAATATATGGATCCCTCATATCCATCTATCCTCCGAGACGGCCAGGCTTTCAACAAGCTTTAAGTATTCAAAATGCACAAAAAATCTATACTAAAGTTGCTTAGAGAACATACAGGATATCTCTTTTATTATGTGATCATTATACTAGCCGATGACTTCCAGCAAGAATCCTCGTCATGGAGTTCAAGTGTCATGCCTTCAGGCATTATGATCAAATCCAACCTACTCAAAAAATATTCAAGCTATACTGGATTTGGTGCTTCAAAGATTCCTACAATGCAACAACCTTTCATAGGCCATGAATTCCAAGCCCAGTTGGAAATTTCACCACTCTAGAAATTTTCTGATTTAATGCTCTCTCTTAAAGATGAATCCTGCTCGAAGGAAATAAAATCTACCAATTCTCATCCTCAATGGGATTTAGTTTGATGAACAACAAAAGAATATCAATTATCATATAAGTTCAAAATCGATGAAGCGACAAGCATATGGATGAAGGCTCCTCCATAGGTATGCAAAGATTCCTTTAAGAAAGAAATTTACTTCACCAGATCGATAAAGAGGAACTTGGAAAGCAAAGAATGGCTCAGGTAGAAGCACGAAGTAGATTGGTAGATGAAAGAAGGATACATGAGATAATCGCCACCGACACCATCCAACACTGCTTGAGAGATGACGTCAGATGATATGTGCAAAAATTTACCCTCTCCAGTGGGTTACTTTTTTTAGTAGGTAACCCTCCTCTCCATGAAACCCTATTAGATGGGTTACCCTCACTAGTGGGTTACCCTTTCTAGTGGGTTACCCTTCTATCCAAGGAAAGCCTCTTCAGTGGGTTACCCTTTTAGATAGGTTTTTGAAGCTTCTAACTCAACTACTTCAAAGCCAAAAAGCTTATCCAACTTCTTGCAAGATTATAAAGCTCTTGATGCACCTTCTTGTAAGTTTTTGACTCAACTGCTTGCACATATTGTCACATGCCAACATCATAGTTTGTTTTGTTTTTATTTGGACCCTATATGCTAGTAGGGCTTGGTGTGAATAAAGGTAAGGCTTATCTAGTCATAACAAACAATGCTTATCCCTTCCAAAAGGATAATACTTATCCTTCTTAATAGATAATGCCTATCCCCTTGCTCTTAGGATAGGATTGTAATATTTTATTTCATGATTATCCATAGCATAGATTTAGCAAGTAAGCTTCATTCTCCAATAAAAAAAAGCCTAGGTCGTTAGTTGAGAGGCATTATTTTCTCTACCTAAAAACCTGTTGTATATTTTCTATGTCTTCAATAAAGATATTTGTTGGATAAAGTCTCTTACTCTTGATTTCTCTCTTCCAAAGAGATGGGTACTTCGATCCTTTAGGTCAAAGTAGGGGGTAGGGTAATACTACGGCAAAGTTCTTATTGCGATGGTAAAAATGGCACCCCAAAGTTACTTTCTATATTTATGTAATAAATTTTGATTTATCCACATGACGTAGATATTTAAGTACTTTCCATGTGTCAGTAGCTCGTAAGCAGGGGCATCAACAACATAAAAGGGATCTTGCAAGCAGGTGGATAAGCTTCTTGTCTTTGAAGTAGCTGAGTCAATAGCTTTAAAAACCCACTTAAATGGGTAACCTACTGAAGAGGGTTTCCTTGGAGAGGAGGGTAACCCACTGAAAAGGGTAACCAACTTACGAGGCTAACCCATCTTACAGGGTTTTCTTAGAAAGAAGGGTAACCCACTAGAAAGGGTAACTCGCAGAAGAAGTTAACCTACTAGGGAGGGTAACCTACTAGAGAGGGTAACTTCTTACACATGTCATCTTACATCATCTCTCAGGAAGTGTTGGATGGTTTTGATGGAGATAAGCTCGTATATCCTTTTTCTATCAACCAATCGACTCTGTGCTTATGCCTAAGGCATTCTTGGACTTCCAAGATCCTCTTCATTGATCTGGTGAAGTAACTTTTTTGCTTGAATGAATCATTGTATACCTGCAGGGGAGCCTTCATCCGTATTCTTATGTATTCATCTCATTTGAATTCATACAATGACTGATATTCTTTTGTTATTAGTTGCACTCCATCCCATTAAGGATGAGCATTGGTTTAGTTGCTTTCCTTTAGGCAACATTCCTCCGCAAGAGAGCATTAAATTAGAAAATTTCTAGAGTGGTGAAATTTCTAATTGGGCTTGGACTTCATGGCCTATGATTTCTACCAGGTAATACAACATAAAGTTCATTGCATTACAGAAATATTTGGCGCACCGAATCCAGTATAGCATGAATATTTTTAGAGTTGGTTGGATTCGATCATTATGCCAAAAGGCATGAAACTTGAACTCCATGAAGAGGAGTTCTTGCAGTAAGTCATCGACTAGTATAATGATTACATAATAGAAAAGATATTCCAAATGTTCTCCAAGCAGCATCAGGATGGATTTGTTGGGCCTTATGAATACTTAAAGATTGTTGAAAGGCTAGATTTTTCAGAGGATTGATGGATCTGAAGGATCCATATGTTTTTTGAGCAGATAAATAGAGCAATCTGCTATTTCAGAAGATAATATTCATGATGTGTTGAGCATGACAGATTAACTGGCTAATTTTTAGTTGTCTTCTCTAGTGATGAATATCAGGTAAAGTTCAGCAGGATCAACAACATCAAAATTCTTTGATTTTTCATAAACATCTATGGAGAAGAGGGTGTCCTTCATCGATTATTCCTATAGCGAGAAAACCGATTCAAGGTCATCCTCTTTAATGAGGTAAATTCCATTATGATCAACTATTTTTTCAAAGTGGTAGACAACGTCTTTTGACTACTTTATCTGGGGACATCTTTTAGCAAAGTGGCCAGTCTATTTACAGATAAAACATCTATCATTCTTCTTTTAGTAATCTATAGGGCTTCTTCATCTGAAATACCTGGTTTGCCTTACTACCTATGGCTTGTCGTTTATAGTCCTGGGTAGTTTGAATCTCTTGAACAACAACTTTCACTGGGATCCAATCTAGCAACTTAAACAAGGGTAATCAAACATTATAACAATAACGCTATGGCTATAAAAAGGATCAAGAACTGGGTAGTTCTCAATTATCTGCTTTAGTACAAATCTCTTCCAGCATAGAATGTTCAGGGCCTAGAAGATGGCCTGCCTGGTTCAATTTTGGTCTATATAGAAGGCTTTTAGTAGGACTATGGCGTTGGTGGCAAAGTCTTGGAATGTTATATAATTATTTTTATCCACAAACCCAAGTGTATTCCACTAACATATGAGGTTTTCAGAGAATCTAACTATGCAGTGTGACAGTATCGTGCATCCTCCTCTTTTATCTAGAGTCTTTATCATCATAAGAGTTTTGAAGTCCTAAGGCAGGTATAGAGTTGAAGCAATGGTTTATTCCACCTCTATTGTATGTTCTTGCCTTGTTCCTGGGACTAGATCACTAGCCAGCTTGTATTTCTCAAAGACTGATTGAGAGACCACTTGTTGCTTGAGGGTTTCTCTAACATAGATAGAAAATCCTCCTTAGGTGATTGGATTAATAGCTATAGAGCATCTTTATCATTATTGACACATTCATCAGCATAAAAGTCATCATTAGTACCAGATAGTTGTCTTCTAATGAAAGATGGAGGTTTACCGTTGATAAAGAAGTCCTCAGATATTTCTTTCTCTGTGTCAAAAGTAGATCTTGGAATTGATTCTACAGCTGGATGAGGATCATTAAGATCTTCATGATAGTCCATGGTCTTCTCCGAGGATTACGCCAAGGATTGTGTTTCCCTCTTCAGCTTTAGGGACTTGGGAAATCCTTTGGCAAAGTGTCTTTGTCATGGCAGATGAAGCATTTGTGTTTTCTTGGATCTGTTTTCTTGGAGGATTTCTCATTATTGTTAATCATCCGTTCTTTGTCTAGTGGTTTCATCTTTCTGGATCGTCTGAACTGCATGTATCTCTTGTGCCTTTCCTGGTGTGTCAACTACTGAGGAGACCCTTTTAGCTTGAGGGCTAGATCATCATGCATATTATCAGAGTGGACAAATTAGGAAAAATCATCCAATAAGATGTTACCAAATAAAGTTTCCTTATGCTTCTCTGTAGGATAAGAGCCTGTATTATGTGATGACTCCATTTGCATAAACTCATAATCACTTGGAATGACAACACTCGTGTTAACTTAATTGAGGTGGATGAAGTCAATAGCCTTGTGATTCTTCTATAGAAAACACTATTTCATAGAGACCTATTTGCCGTTATAGGATTCCTCATCGGGGATTAGCAAGAGATCATCTGAAGTTGTGGAATCTCGTTCATAACATGTGATCATCATATGTGATGGATTAACTTTGTTGTCATTATTGTCCTGTAATTGCTCTTCAGGATCACAATCTCGTGTTGCTCTCTGAATAGAAGCAGCCTTTGATGGATCATCATACTTCATGTTTGTTCTCTGGATCTCAAGACCATTAGCGGATACTACCACATTTAGACCATGGCTGATAGGAGCATGTGTCGAAACCATCTTATCAGCATCATATGGATCCCAACTTAAACATCCTATTTCCTCAACCCTTTGTGTCATGGTATTTCTTCTTATATATTCATCTTCTAGGGGTAAATTTAATTGTGTGTATGAAAGAAGTGAAGAAGGTCGTCCTAGTCTTTGTGAAGAGTATTCATGTGGGAATACAGTGGATACTCTAGCCTTTCTCCATAAGGCGCAGGCATATTCCTTTTGGGATAACATGGCATCTTTCCTTTCCCATACAAAATTGGCGATGTTGAACTCCTCCTGTTCATCTATAGGAGCTTGATGAAATAGAGTTGGTACAGATGGACGAGGTAGGGAAGTGGAAAAGGGTTGGACCTAACCTCGTGAAGGATATAATTTGGGAAATATAGTTATTTTTTAGGTATTTCAGAGTTTAGCATGATCGTATTTCAGGAGGCAGATCTGTTCTTCCATCGAGGTTATTTATTTCTATTATTGGTTAAGAAAATGTAGTATTTAGGATCCTAGTAGGCATTTATCAAACTGTATAGTTTAAAGCCTTCTTTCCAATGATCTAATAAGTATGATATGTTGAGCTCGGATAACATATGGCAATTTTAGAGCTCGGGTTAGGTTATCCTTAGATCGGTGATTTGATAGGCAAGCATCTATATGACTTGGTGTAGAGTGGGGTATTAGGAGCATCTCAGGTCAAGTAACCACTACAACCCCTCTTCAACAAATTCTACAGTCACAATCAACATTCTATGGGTAATGTCCTGAAAAAGGTCATGTACGCCACATAAGAATACAACCCTCATGATTAAAGTTCTTTATCCAATCATGTTGTCTAATAAAGCTAGTGAGGAACTTGAGGATGGTATCTGGGTCCTTTACATTTGAAAGATCATTATTTGGTTTTTACAAGGGGTTGTAGAAAGTGGTTTTGGGTGTCCTTTTGAGATAGTGGTGGTCGGAATCATTTGTGGAGCTAAGAGGCTGAGGATGGGCTCTCAACTTCTCATATATATTGACCCATGTAGTTGAGATAATGCAAACTAGTTCATCCCTAGATATATTTCTCTTGATCTTGGTCCACTTTATGGTTTTATCAGTTGCATCAATGGTCAAGAACAGACAGTCCTTACCACTTGGAGGAGATAGGTTCATTTTGAACTCACCAGGCTATCTGATAGTTGATAGTTTCCTGACCAGTATCCCTGTCCTACAGAGCATCAAGAATCTAGACCTGGATCTTCAACGACTTAATTAGATGTAGATTAACTAATGGTAAGTTGAAGTCGGGGAAGATGGTGACAAAGACTGTACAAACATCGAGAATAATCTCTGATATACTCAAATTTGCATGTTGTTACTTATTAGATCTAGTATCAAAAAGAGAATGATGCACCACAACTGGTCGGCCTTTTCTTCCTTGATATATTAAACCAATCCATATAGTACCAATATGGAGATGAGTAAATCCAAAACTTTTCCATTGATGTGGAAAGTCCCCTGGCAGCTGTAGTGATGTGAACTGTACCTATGGAGTTACTAGAATATGGTGCAGAACAAGTGGTGTTGAAGCAACATCGTAAACCATAGAGTGAATATTCATCCAGTGATTGCATACCTTTGTAGCAACTACTGAATAGTGGTTTTGTAAAGGTGTGGTACATATATGTTCTTGTGATGGTAACACCTCTATTTCATATATGTAGTCAAGTTTACATGACAATGTACCCTAGGAGTGGTTGACATGTTTATCTTGACAACAGAATTGTTTGAACTGGACGAGGACTGTGTGGTAGACATAGTTTTGGTTTTTCTGGATTATAAAGATTTGATGTATATGTTCTAAATATCTATAGAAAAGACTCAATAAAATGAAAATAGTTTTGTGGTTTTTGTGGACTGACTCTGTATATTTTTACTAGGATCTACAAACAAGACACAACAAATATTTGTTCTAAAATCTAAGGAAACTAACTACGACTCAATTATCTACAAGACACATAATAGAATAAATGAAAAACCACTGACTCTGATAATTGAAGTGAAACTAGAAACTAATATTTACAAGACTTGAGTTGTAAAATTTGGAAGTATTAAATCTAAGGATGGATCTAAGAGCAGTAGTTTGGATAAGTAAAACTAAAAACTAAGAATAAAAATATAAAATTGGCTCACGTGTTTTCAACCAATAGAGGTGGATACAAACTCCTACTTTCTCCCAACCTCTGGAAGTGGGGATGGCTATGATACAAAATAGACAGGGAGGAAGAGGGACACTACAGGTTACCAGCGAGAGTAGAAAATAGATGAGGAGGCAGAGTGGCACAGATGGCTGCCGATAAGAGCAGCCAGGCGGTTGGGAAATAGACCCCAAATATTCCAACATGAAATATCATTTCAAGAACATGTAGGAAGTACGCCATACAAAATCAAAGCTTCAATCAAGACTACAGACACAAAGACTAACTTTTCAACATAACAGGTGGTTTCAACACCGTGAAAGTTGTACGCCATAAAAAGTCAAAGATATCGTTAACACCACAGACATAGAGCCTAACCTTTCCAACATGTCAGGCCATTCATGACCATAATCAAAGCATTTAATCAACACACAACAACTTTTCTATGACTGAGCTACACATCTGTATGGGTTGTTTGCTTTTTAGCAACAAATCCTTCTCAACCCAAAGATGGGATGGCTTGACTTTGAAGTACAAGATACACATCAAGGATGTTTTGCATTGGCATCAAAGCCTTCGCAACTCAAATATGGGATAGGTTGACTTTGCAAGTCTTAGAACACATGAAATCCCTTGTCTCTTTATTACATGACTGCTCTGTATATGCCTAAAAATGGGTCTTACGGCGGCTCTCCCTAGACTACTACCCTCTAGCGGCCACAAAACAAAAGGTTTACTAAGGAAAATCCTAGATCTACATGTTCTTTCTCAGATATTGAATCAATTAGGAAAGCTATGGCATGGACTAAGCCAATTTTATTTCATATACATAGAAAGGACTTAGATATCTATGATGTATGGAAAAATCCAACTTAGTTTTATATAAATGGAAAGCGCTTAGACATATACGTCATGTGGATAAAGACAACTTCATTTCATAAATATGGAAAGTAACTTTGGGGTGGCATCATTGCCATCGCAACAAACACTTCGCCGGAGTATTTCCTTACCCCCCTACTCTGACCTAAAGTATCAAAGTACCCATACCTTTAGAAGAGAGAAAGTAAGAGAAAGAGAGTTGGGACAACAAATATCTTTATTGATAATATAAAAAAACTATACAAGAGGTTTTTAGGTAAAACAATTAATCCCTCTAACCTAAAGCCTAGGCTTTATTTTATAGGAGAAGGAAGATTACAAACAAAGTTAAGCTATGCATAAGCATAAAATAAAATATTATAATCCTATCCTACCAGCTAAGGGATTGGCATTATCCGTTAATAAGGGTAAGTCTTATCCTTTTGGAAGAGATAAGCATTATCTATTATGACTAGATAAGCCTTATCTTTATTCACACTGGGCCCAACTAAAATATGGAGGGCCAAATAAAAACAAAACAAACTATATTGTTGGCATGTGACATCATGTGAAAGCAGGTGAGTCAACAACTTAAAAGCAGGTGCATCAGCAACTTCATAGGCATCTTGCAAGCAGGTGGATATGCTTTTTATTTTTTAAGTAGGTGAGTCAGTAGCTTCAAAAACCCATCTAAAAGAGTAACCCACTCAGGAGGGTTTCCTTGAAGAGGAGGGTAACTCACTTAAAAGGGTAACCCACTGGCGAGGGTAACCCATCTGATAGGGTTTTCTTGGTAAAGAAGGTAACCTACTAAAAAGGGTAACCCATAGGATAGGGTAACCCACTCGAAAAGGTTACCTATTAGAGAGGGTAGCTTCATGAAAATATTATCTGACATCATTTCTCAGGCAGTGTTGGATAGTGTCAGCGACAATGAGCTTGTATATCCTTCTTTCATCCACTAATCTACTCCGTGCTTTTGCCTAAAGCATTTTTGGCCTTCCAAGATTCTCTTCATCGGTCTATTGAAGTATATCCTTCTAAACAATTAATCTTCGCATTTCTATTGGGGAGATTTAAGAGGTTTTCTTTATATGAAGCTAGTGACTTCATCTCCTGTGACCTTGTACTGTGGCTAATATTTTTTTGCTGCTCATCGAAATTCATCCTAGTGGCAATGACCGTTATCTGCGTAGTTCCATTTCCCCTATTTTTTTGTCTAGATTTTCTTTATAAGGCATCTATTCTGCTTGAAAATGAAGTGCCGAGCCTCATAGTATTCATCTTTCATAGAGTATGGATATGGGAAATTTCTAGAGGAGTGAAATTTTTGATTGAGCTTGGACGTCATGGCCTGAGAATCCTATAGGGCGATGCAACATAAAGACCATTAATTATAGAAATATTTGAAGCATCGAATCCAGTATTCTTATGGGTTGAACCATAACATGAATCACTTCAGAGTAGGTTATATTGGATCAAAATTCCTGAAAGCATCCTACTTGATCACTATGAGAATATAGTATTAGTAGCACAGATCCTAGAATAGACACAGAAGTTCTTGCGGGAAGTCATTGGACAATGCGATGAACACATGGCAGAAGGGATATTCCAAGTGTACTCTAAATGACTTCATGGTATATTTGCCATATTTTTTAAACACTTGAAGTTTGCATAAGGTTTTTCTTTCTCAAAAGATGAATGGATCAAAAGGATCCATATATCGGTTGAACAGATCTAGAGGGTAATCTACCATCCCAGAAGATAGTATTCCTACCTTGTTGAGCGTGAGGATTTTACCAACCTAGTGCTTGATGTCTTCTTCTTTACTGGATATCAGGTAGATATCATTGGCATAGATGTCCCCTGAAGCTTTATATACGTCTACGGAGAAGAGGGTGTCCTTCATTAGTTTTTTTTCTTGTGAGAAGATTGATTTAAGGTCATCCTTAATGTTTAGATAGATTTTTACATGATTGGGTATCTGTTCAAAGAGGTGGATGAAGTCCTTTAACTTTTTGGCTTGAGAACAATTTTTGGCGAAGTGGCCAGTCTTTCTGCAGATGAAGTAACCATTATTCTTCATCCTGCAGTTGGCTGGACTCTGTCATTTGAAATACCTAGTTTGCTGAGTGACTCTGCTCCTGTCATTGGGAGGCCTTGGCGGTTTGAACTACCTGAACAACAACCAGCTTTTCAATCTCATCTTACGACGAGAGGAGGAGCAGTTGGACTTGGTGATGAGGTCATCTTTGCTGAAGGCTCAGTTAAGAGATAGATTTTCTTAATGATCTACTTCAGTACAGTCCTCTCGATGCATGTGTTGTATAGAGCTGGGATGATAGCCTGTCAGATATAGTCTATCTATGGGACGATTATGGACTTGAACTTCTCCTCCACAATTGTCATCATGTGGTTTGCTAGCATCATCGACAGTGATGATATGAAGTCTTGCTTTAGGCTTGGATCCCCTCCCCTCCCAACTCAAAGTAATCTTTTCCATCTTTTGGAAGTGGATATCGATGATGTTTCTATCGAATGATAGACACTTTATCTCAAAGATCTATCATCAGAGGTTTTCTTATCTTTGGCTTGTATCCCTTTAGAATACCTCATGCAGGATCCTGATATTGATGGTAAAGTACTGGGACATCAGATAGGTGTTCTTATCAAAAATCCCAAGAGCGTTCCACCAGTCTCTGAGTATGTCGGAGACTGGAGTAAATTCTGAGAGTATTATGTATTTCTCCTTCTCGGCCAGTTTCTTCATCACCATCCAAGTGTAGAATACCTAGATACACTATGGCTAGCTTGAAATATTTATGTTATTGAGAGTAAAGGTGTGAAATCCAGTTCCCATAGTGTTTCTTATTGGTGTACCTGGATCTGGCCTTCTTTCAGGGATTGGATAGTCCTTTATCCCATCTGGGTCATTGACTACCTTGCAAACCTCTTGCTCTTTAGAATAGTTCATGAATATTGATGGATAGTCTTCTTCTATAGATCCATTTGAGGATTCAGGAGTGTCCTTAACATATTCTTATGAATTGATAGACTCTTCGTTGTCCTCTACATATTTATCGATTGGAAAGTTATCATCGGTGTCAAATTACTCCTTTGTATCAGAGGAGTCTCCTTCACTTGAAGTAGGATTAATGGGATCAACATCCTAGATCTATTCATTACACCTCAGATATTCTTCAAGTAGATCAAGGACTGCTGTGATTTGTGAATCTAGAATAACATCATCAGTGATGTTCAAGGCATATATATTTGGGACAAGCTAGTCTGGATCAGCATCTGGATCATGATGGGACAACAACTACTTCTTGTTAAGAAGACCATCTTTCAGCAAGGCATTCCATTCATTATCTTTATATGGAACTTCTAGGTTTTGGATTATCCGATTGTTGTCAGGGAAGGTGATGTCATGGTCCAAGATTATAATGGTCTCTTTGTTTGTTTCGGATTCCATTTTCCTCTTTGACTGCTTTTGGGTTTCATCAGCTTTTCTCTTGGTAGTGATGACATCTTTCCTATTCTATATATGCTTAGCAATATCAAACTTCTTTTCCTTATAAAAATCTAGGGATATTGGCGTATGGGAGCTTGAAGTAGGAGTGGGAAATATGTGGCTCATTTTTCTTGGAGGGTATGTATGTGGCGACACAGGGAACATGGTTGACTTTGGGGTAGGCTATGGATTCTCATGGGATGAAACCCACCGTGTCTCAGCTGCTTGCTTTGTTCTTTCCAAGAAGCCACTTTCTTCTGCTGCTGGTCAAATAAATAAGACATCAAAGTGACTGGTGGACATGTATCATAGTGCATATGTTAGAGCCTGAGTTTTGACTGGTGGACAAGTTTGTCATGCTGAGTGGATACCTGTTCTACTCTATTGTTCATTTCTTAAACTTTGCTTGCCAACTTATTCTGAGAGCGAGCAACATTCCTCATAGCTAGGTTGATGTTAGACAATATCCTATTTTGGCACATGGTATTTTTAGATTTCCAGTTGAGTGTTGCTTTACTATCAATAAGGGGCATCTTATCTCCGAATGGCAGGATAACATTTTTGACTGGTATTTTTGGAGCGTGGCTTATGTTATCCTTTTTGAAGGGTTTGTTTTATGGGAAGTCATCCAAGTAACTGGTTCTAGATTGGGACATTAAGAATATTTTGGTTGCAGGTTAGTTTTCTTTGGTTCTAGTAGCCTTAGCCAGAGGAGGAGAGGGTAAGGTAGCTCTTTGACACATGTGGCATGGGCAATTCCACTTCTACAAACAGTGTCTGTAGAAAGGAACTTTGTGCCACACAGTGTATCAGTCGTCATAATTGGAGTAGTGAATCCAATCATGCTCTTCCATAGTACTGTCTAGGAACAAACACATGAACTTTGGGTCATCCATAAAATTTTATTTATCTATCAGTAAAATGTCATCGTAAGGTTGGTACATATGGATTGAGAAGGTGGTTTTTAGAGGCTTTTTTAGGTGTGAGTGGTTGAAATTGATCGTGATGGTGTTGTCACTCCTTTTGGCAAAGGTTGGCTCCATGGAATAGAGAGGTTGAGAATAGTCCCTCAAATTCACATAATTTTATGACTGATGAGTTTGGGAGTACTTTCACAAGCTTGTATATGGGGACCTACCTTGGATCTAGATACACTGAGTGGTTCTGTCGGTGGAATTTATGTTTAAGAGAAAAGCTTCATCTTCACCTGGAAGGGATAGATCCATAAAATAATTTTGAACTCACCAAGCCACCTGGTAGTGGAGAGTTACCTAGATGGCATCTTTGGCCTGTGTATCTCCAAGAATTTGGACCTGGACCTTCAACGCCTTCATTAGATACAAATCAGAGAGGGAGATATTGAAGTTTCGAAATATAGTGAAGAAGATTGTCCCGACATCAGTGCAAATTCTGGGGTTCCCAAGTTGGTATGTTGGTATTCGTCATACCTGGTATCAAGGAGTGAAATATCCGTGACTACGGGCTTGGCTTTTCTTCCGCGACATGACAACACAACCTTAACAGCACCAAAGTAGATATAGTTGAAGCCTTGGATTCTCCACTGTCCTGGAAAATCTTCCGGCATCTGTAAAGTGATGAACTATTCCTCCTGAGTTGCATGAATAGGATGCTAGTCTAGTTTTGGGGAAGAAACATATTCTTTAACTCCTTTTGATATCTACTGCACTAAAGAATGGATTTGCAGCCATGGGTTATATTCCTTCTTTGCAAAGGCAGAATAATGGTTTAATAGCGGTAGTTGTGTTGAGGATATCTTCTATTCTGGTGGTAGCACATCTACTTCATATAGGTAGTCATATTTAGATAACAGAGTTTTCATAGGCGACATATTTACCTAAGCTAGTGATCTACAGGAACTGGACCTCCTTAAAGAAAAAGATTCTAAGGAAGACATACTTTTCGATTTTCTGGACTATGAAGACTCAACGTATTTGTTCTAAGGTTCTATGAACAGGACTCAATAAAATGAAAATCTTTTTGTATTTTTATGGACTGAATCTATATATTTTTTCTAAAATCTAAAGAAAGTAACTAAGACTCTATTAAGCATAGGACGTAGTATACAATAACCAGAAAACACTGACTCTGGTAATAATATTAAAATCATGAAACTAATATGTACAATACTTGAGTTGTGAAACTTGGAAGTGTAAACAAAGTATGGATATAAGATTAGTAGTTTGGATAAGTAAAACTAAAACTAAGAATAAAAATGTAATGCTGGCTCATGTGTTCCCAATCAGCAGAGGTGGATGCAAAGGCCTGCTTTCTCCCAACCTTAGGGAGTGAGGATGTCTCTGATACAAAATAGACGAGGAGGCAGAGGGGCACAGACGGCTGCTGGCGAGAAAATCTAGGTAGCTAGGCAATAGATCCCAAACTTTCCCACATGGAAGGTAGTTTCGCGCCACATATCAAGCTTTCCTATAATTAAGCTACACATCCGTATTGATGGTTTGATTTTTAGCAACAAAGCCTTCTCACCCTAAAGATGGGATGGCTTGACTTTGGAACTTTAAGCTACATATCAAGAATGGTTTGCCTTTGCAACAAAGCCTTCACAACCCAAAGATAGGATGCCTTGACTTTTCCAGTCTTAGAACACATAAAATCCTTAGTTACCTAAGTATAAGACTGTTCTGTATATTCCTAAAAATGGGTTATACGGTCGCTCTCCCTATCCTATTGCCCTCTAGTTTCCACAGAACAAAAGGTGTAAGGAAGACCCTAGATCTGTGTGTTCTTTCTTAGATAATGAATCAATTTGGAAAGATATGGCATGAACTCAAACCATTTCGTTTCATATACATGGAAAGGACTAACACATCTACGTCATGTGGACAAATCCAACTTCATTTCATATACATGGAAAGCACTTAGAGATCTACATCATGTGGATGAAGCCAACTTTATTTTATTAACATAGAAAGTAACTTTGGGGTGTCATTATTGTTGTCGCAACAAGCACTTCACTAGAGTAATTCCTTAACCTACTAATCTAACCTAAAGGATTGATGTACCCATCCCTTTAGAAAATATAAAAATAGAGCAAGAGAGTTTAGCCAACAAACATCTTTATTTATAATGGAGAGAAACTATACAAGAGGTTTTTAGGCAGAGCAAATGATCCCTCTCACCTAAAGTCCTAGGCTTTCTTTTATAGCTGAAGAAAGCTTACTAACTAAGCTAATCTATAGGTAAACAAGAAATACAATATTATAAATCTATCCTATAATCTAAGGGATAGGCATTATTCATTAATAAGGATAAGTCTTATCCGTTTGGAAGGGATAAGCAATATCTGTTATGACTGGATAAGCCTTATCTTTATTCACCCCAGGCCCTACTAACATGTGGGGCGATAAATAAAAACAAAACAAACTATAGTGCTAGCATGTAACAGCATGTGCAAGCACTTGAGTGAGCACTTTGCAAGAAGGTGCATGAGTAGTTTCACAAGTATCTTGCAAGTAGGTGGATAAGCTTTCTATATTGAAAATAGCTAGGTGAGAAGATTCAAAAACCGATATGAAAGGGTAACTATATAATAGGGTTTTCCAAGAGATAAGGGTAACCTACTAGAAAGGGTAACCCACTAGAAAGGGTAACCCACTGGAGAGGGTAACTTCTTGACCATGTCATCTAACGTCATTTCTTAGGTAGTGTTGGATGGTACCAGTAGCGATGATATTGCGTATCCTTCCTCCATCTACCAATCTACTATGTGCTTCTGCCTGAGGCGTTCTTGGCCTTCCAAGCTTCTCTTTATCGATTTGGTGAAATAGCTCATAGATCTACTGCTTGTCGAACTTTATATTAGTGTGGATGACCGTCATTTGATAGTTCCATTTTTCTTATTTATACAGCCAAATTTCCTTTGTAATGCATCTGTTCTGCTGAAAAATAAAGCGTTGAGCCTCATAATATTCATCTTCCATATTAAGTATGGATACGAGAAATTTCTAGAGTAGTGAAATTTCTAGTTGAGCTTAGACATCATGGATTGGGATTCCTATAGGGCAGTGCATCTTGAAGGCCATTGCATTGTAGGAATCTTTAAATCATCAAATCTAGTATTCTTATGGTTTGAAACATAACACGAATCACTTGAGAGTAGGTTAGATTCGATCGAAATACTTGAAGGCATTACGCTTGAACTCCATGAGAATGTAGTACTAGTGGCATAGATACCAGAATAGCCACAAAAGTTTTTACGGAAAGTCATTGACCAGTGCAATGAACACATGGCAGAAGGTATATTCCAAGTGTACTCTAAATGGCTTCAGGATGGATCCATCATATTTCTTGAACATTTGAAGATAAAAAAAGGTTCTTCTTTTTCAGATAATGGATTGATCAAAAGGATCCACATATCGATTGAACAGATTTGATGGGTAAACTTCCAGCCTAAAATATTGTATTCCTACTATGTTGATCATGAGGATATGACTAGCCTAGTATTGGATGTCTTCTCTGTTTGGGATATTAGGTAGAGATCATCGACATAGATGCCACTTGAATCTTTATGTAAGTCTATGGAGAAGAGGGTATCCTCCATCCGTTCTTCTTCACATAAGAAGACCGATTCAAGGTCATCCTCGATGCTAATATAGATTTTTGTATGATCGGCTACCTTGTTAAATATGTGGATGGAGTCCTTCAACTCCTTGGCTTGAGGACAGTTTCTAAAAAAGTGGCAACATTTTCTGCAGATGAAGCAGCCATCATCCTTATTCTTGTATCTAGTTGGGCTTTGTCCTCTAAAGTAGCTGGTTTGTTGGTTAACTCTGCTCCTATTATTTGGAGCCCTTGTCATTTTAAACCTCCTAAATAGAAGCCGCCTTTTCAATCTCATCTTGCGGCAAGAGAAGGAGCAGTCAAACTTGGTGATAAGGTCATTTTTGTTGCAAGTCCGATCAAGGGCTATATTATTCTTGATGATCTAGTTCAGTACAATCCTCTTGATACATATGTTGTCTAGAGATTGGAAAATGTATGTAGCCTATTTGTTGGACGGTTATGGACTTGAACTTCTTCTCCATGATTGTTGTTGTGCGGTTTGCTAGAATCACTAGTAGGGATGATATGAAGGCTTGCTTCAGGCTGGAATCCCTGTCCAAATCAAGGTAGATCTTTGCCATCTTCTTAAAGTGTATATTAATGACATCTCTATCAACCGATAGGTACTTTATTTTAAAGAGTTGTTGCAAGAGCTTCTCTTGTCTTTGGCATGCATCTCCCTAGAATCCCTCATAAAGAATTCTAATGTTGAAGGCAAAGTCTTGGGACGTCAGATCAGAGTTCTTGTTTGAAACACCAATAGTGTTCCATCAGTATCTTAGTATGCCAAAGAATTTAGATGTAAACTTCGAGAGTATATTGTATTTCTCTTGTTCGACCAAATTCTTAGTCGCCAACCAAGTGTAGAAGTCTTGGATCCATTGAGACCAGGCTGAAATCTTGATATCATCTAGGGTGAAGATGTGAAATCCAATTCCCATGGTCTTTCTTGCTTGTGTTCCTGGATATGGCCTTCTTTTTGGGATTGGATTATTTTTCATCTTGTCTTAGTCATTGACAACCTCGGAGACCTCTGGTTCCTAGGAATGGTTCATGTATATTATTGGATAGTCTTTCTCTTTTATAGATTCAACATCTCTTGTATCTGGATTACTGATATGTGCTAGAGCATCATCTTCAGTAGCATCAGAATCTTTTGTCTGTGTTGGAACATAAATAGATAAAGTCATCTCTTCTTTTATGTATTTAGCAGAAGTACCATCATTTATTTCAGAATATACATCCACACGGTTAGTGGTGGATGAGTGTACTTATTTCCCCTCAGTTTCAAAGCCATAGATTTCATTGATGGCGTTTAAAAACTCTTCCTCTAGGTTGTCTTCAGAATTTGTTGAGTAATGGCATTTCTAGAATTTGCAGTAGCATCGGGATGAGAAATAACTTGAGTTAGGATGATGGATTTTTCCATGGGAAGATCATCTCTAAATGACCCTTATTTGTAGAAAAGACATTTTATTGTGGACATCCGTATGTCATCTGGTCACTCTTTTCTTTGTGGTTCATTTTGGACCTCAAAGTCATTTTTCAGGACTATGACATCCTGTGTAGGAGTAGTATGTCTTATGATAAACTTATCAGCATGATGTGGAGCCTATTTGGAATACTTTATTTTTTTAATCTCATTCTGTACCATCATTGCTTCGTTTTGAGTTGCCATGGTATCTTTTATTTCCCATACAAACTTGGCAATGCTAAACTCCTCCTGTTCATCTGTTGTGGCTAGAATGAATAGTTTTGAATGAGGTGTAGGGGTATAAAGGGTTGGCCTGATCCTTATGAAGAATATTCTTTGGGAATTACGATCGCCTTTTTGATATTTTGGAGTTTGGCAGAGTCATATTTCATGGGATGGATGTGTTCTTCTAAAGAGCCTTTTTCTCTTCATTGTTGGTCAAGAAAATGTAGTATTGAGGATCCTAGTGGGCATCACTCAGACTATATAGCATGTAGCCTGCTCTACAATGTCCTGATAAGCATGGCATGTTGAGTTGATACTTCTGGCTCCTCTTGTTTCACAGATAGAATAACATGTGGTAATTTTAGAGTGTAGTTTTTGTTATTCCTTCTGGGTGTGTAGTTTTGAAGAAATGCATAGTTGGGATTGGAAATGGTTTCAGACATCATAAACATTGGGGTTTAGGATTAGGGTTTGATCTGGAGTGAGAGGGTCTACCTTGAGATAGAGTGGGCAGTGATGGCCATTCCTATGGTTTGTAGGAGACTTCAAATTGGTGGTCGTTGTTTCAGTGGTCGCTGTATATTTCCTTTGAAGGCCACTGATATTGGGGTTTTCGGAATCCCTAATACTCATCCCATTCTAGTTCATCTTCCTCCTCATCAGAAATATTCAACAAGTTCTTTTGGCATCTCTGACAATCACAGTCAACATCCCATAGGCAGTGTTTTCTGAATGGGTCTTTGAACCAGTACACTTTATACCCATCATTACAGAAGTGTACAATCTAGTCCTGACCATTCATGGCACTAGTAAGATAACCTGACATATTTGTGGGATCTGAATTTTTTGCATCCGAAAAAGTGTCAGCAAGGATATGCATATGGACGAAGAGAGATGTTCTGTAAGGTTTTTAAGCGAATATGGGTTTTGGTCACTGGATATATTGAGGATGAACTCTTATCATCTCATAACTTCTGAGCCATGATTTTGGAAGAATCGTAAAGATTTTTTCCTTTGGGACATCTTGTAAGACTTGGATACACTGGGTCGTACCTTTGGTGTCATCTATGGTTAAGAACAATGAGTGGTGGCCACCAAGAAGGGATAAGTTTCTTTTGTGGTTCTGGGCTTACCAAACTATCTAGTGGTGTAGTGTTGTTTATGTAGGGCTGTAGTCTGGTGGGGCTCCAAGGATTTTGAATTGAAGGCTCAGTGAGTTTGTAAGATATGGATGAATCTGAGAGGGACATAGTAAAGTTAGGGAACATAGTAGCAATGATTGTCCCTAAGTACAATGTGATGTCCAAAGTGCCCAAATTCGCACATTGGTACTCTTTGAATCTAGTGTCAATTAGGGAAAGGAGCACCTTTAACGACTGTCCGTTTTTCCTTGAGGGGTCAAGGCAATTTGAATTGCACCAAAATGTCGATTATCTATTCATATTACATATAAAAAAATGTATATGCATATGAGCATATAATTTCCATACATAGAGCTAGCCAAACTAGAAGTGGTGGATGTACACATAGGTACATAAATAATCATCCTCTAGCCTTGTTGGGTATATTATTATAGTCAAACTCTAGCCTTGCCCGGCATCGATATCATCATCATAACGTACTTAACCCTTATTGGGAATCATTATCTTTATCATAAACTCCTCCGCCCTTGTCGAGTCTATATATGATCATTACAAACTCCTTCAGCCTTGCCGGGCATCAATACCATCATCACCATTTCTCTATCCTTGTAAAGTAACAATACCATTATCACAATATGCAATTTCATATCAATAACAAAAAACCATCCCCAAAAAGGCTAAAGTAAATGACTTAGCCCACGAGGGCTAAAGAAAGTGGATATAAAGGAATAGTAAGGAGGAGCATACCTCCAATACTCAACATTTATCTTCCCTTCTAATTTATTAGTAGATACATATATATGACATGAGTATTACTATTAACATAGGGTTATAATATTAATTAGCGACATAAATTCCCATGTATTTAGCAAGCATGCCTTCTACAAATATTAGTATTGTGATTCTCAATAATATCAATATTAGATTTCTGGCATGGTTACTTGTTTTATTAATAAACAAGAGTATTAGATAAGTAATAGTACAAAACAATAGCTTAATTGATGGCACACATGATTACGTAGATGTGAGCTTAATTGATAGAATAAACAACAATTACGTATGGCATTTATGGTAATTTAGTCAACAAACTATATACGTCACTTCTAATGTCATTACCATACAATAATTACTCAAATTAGCCAACATGTTTTCAATGGATCATTTCCCAGGCATTTAGTAGTCATCTAAGGTCTTCAAGAGAAGTACATTAATCCAAGATTAAGGTGGGTCAAGGACCTCTTTCTAATTTCTCAAATATATTCTAAGTTATACTTCTACCTAGGACTAGGCTAAGGTATCTAAATCCATTCTTTGATGTATAGCAAGCTGCCACTAGTCATAAGGTAATGGTCTTTCCTAACATTACATCTAATTCAACCATAGTGCCTAAGGTACTTCAGTTAATGTAGGAACTACGGTCCACTTTCCCCTAACATGAGTGACAAGGTCACACTTATCCAACTAGAGTTAATAAGTTAATCCTCATTATAACCATGAGATATGCAATATAATTCACCAAGGCTCAAGCCAACAAGCCAAACATTTTAGTCTATAAGTTCAAGTGATCTAAATGATTCAACTAAACCCAAGTCACACCATACAACATTTGAATACAAGGAACAAGCCTAACCTACCTCAAATACAAAAAAAGCTCATGAACTACTAAACCTTAGATTTTCTTTTTTGATATGTTTCTTTAAGGTGAAAGCCAATCAAAAATACAATATACACATTATAACAAGAACATCGATACCTATTTATACACTATTGTTCTTAGGCTCTAAAAACCACAGCAAAGCCCCCACGTGAGTCCCATTTATGTAAAAATCATTTTCGAGGTCAACCAAATGTTCATACACCATCAAAGAATCATATACATCAAGAAATAGGTTAAATTTAAGATTATATAGGGATAAATAAAGCCTCTAGCTGAATTGGGGTTTTTGTTAAGAATTCAAGAAATTTAAGCATGAAATGGAAGGATCCATACTTCAAATCCATTGTTAATCATAAAAATATATATTAATTAAGCTCCCAAGACTCAATTTTAGTTTATCACACCATATTAGGGTTCCTTGGTCTTAAATAATGAGATACAAGTTCATAAAATGAGGCCAAAAGGCCTATAAATACTTTTCCAAGGCAAAGAGATGGAACAATTGCCATCAAAGGACCATGATTATGCTAAGGCATCCTCACCTTGCTCCAGGTATTAGCTGAGACATGGAAATTTAATGTCCTGACGCATTAGTAAAGTTTGATTTTCCATCTGAGGTTTTTCTACCAAATGTGGGTGCCACTCCAGAATGTAAAAATTTCCAACTCTCCAACCAATAGGTCAAAATTAGTTTGTGCACATTGGGACACAAACCAAAGGTCTACCATGAATAAAATCGATATTTCTGAGATGTAAGCATAGTCGGAATTCATATACAAGATTATTTTGCTAAATTTTTTGTCCCATGGACATTTGAAAGAAGTAAAGACTTTTAAATTGGGAATCGACTATAAAAAAAAAAAACTCCTTGGTGACCGAGCTATTAGTTCTATCAAATCATAAATTTCTTGGGAAAGCTATGGAAAATCTCTAATAGCAAAAATAAGTAGAGATATGAAAAATAACCTGAAGGGTCATTACAATATTTACTGGTACGAATTCGGCTATGCCCTATGTATGGAAATTATATGCTTATATACATACTTATTTGAAATTTTGGTACGTTGCAGATATTAGTGATGCCGTTTATAGTCTCTAAGTGATAAATATTTATAAAGTTGTATAGTTAATGATTAGTTATAATTGATGATTAGAAGTGAATGTTGTTTTATTGTAAAAATAATGACTAAGTTGACAATCGAGGACTAGTTTGTAGAAATGGATTAGTTGATAGATGATGTTAGATGAGAAATAACAATTATCTAATGAATAGTGATTAGTGTATATGTGGTGAATAATTAGTAAATGATGACTAAGTGTTATATAATTACTAGTTATTAAAGGGAAGTTAATAAGGGATGGTTAGCTCATAAGCCAGTAAGTACAGATCAGTATCGATGGCGATTTTATTAAATGATGGCATCATTATGGAATATGGGTATATTGTCATATGTTGGTAAATTGCGAAATAGAGTAAATGTCTAATTGTTGATAATTATTGGATGATGGTTAAATAACATTGAGAGTTAGCTATTATATTGGTTTATGCATTTATTCTTCTCTTGGGTGTACTGTCAAGTTGTGATGAGTTCTTTACTTTTCTACACCAATTGGCATGTGGGAGCTAATTTGGTATTTATATTTGCTTGTGATGATACTTTATGATAAGTTATTATTCCGAATTGCTTACTTATTATTTATGGTGATATTGTCATATGTTGATTCCTTATGTTATACTGTTATTCCAATTTATTTAATTATTGTATACAATGATGTTTGAGATTATTCAAGTTTGTTTATGAATATTGACTTAGTTATGTTATGTTGCATTTTATCATAAGTATATCATGATTTATATAACACCCTAAAAATTTTGGGAAATTTATTTTTGACCTTTCTACATTTAAAATATCAAATTTTGACTTAAATTATGTTTCGATACACTAAAAGGGTAACCCAAAAGAGTTTTAGAATTTTCAAACTGGGTTCAGTGTAGTTTAGTGTTACAAAAGCAGTAATCCTCCGTGATAGCCCTGTGACATGGAAGGTGATCACCGTGATAGGCTCTGGTCATAAATTCAAGCCTCCACTATAAGATTCGCAACATGAACCTACATTATTTTACGGTTGTTTTGTTTAATCATAAAGGAAACAAGGATATTGAGGTCTTTTCACAAATAAACAACTTTTAAACATACAAGGAAAAATTCTATTAAGTTTTCTCAATATACGAAGTTCAATTCAAGGCTAGGGTTCAAGGAGATGATCATGTAGTGTCCTATGGGGTGGTTTTCTTCAATATTTTAGACAATAAATTCATGTGACTCTTTCCCTATACTTGTATTTTATTAATGGCCTGAAATTAGTTATTATTCATTGTTTTGATCATGGGTTTTGAAATACGAGTTGAGGGTTGTGAATGTGATTAGTCTAAACGTTTTTCTATGGTTTATTATTCAATAATTCTTCTTTATTTATGATTTTGAACATTGTGGGATGCATGGGAGTGGTAATTAAACTAAAGAATTATGGTGAATCCCTATTTTTGTGATTTTGCCTTAATATATGGTGTTGGAAATCATATTCCTCAACCTATTTCTGAAATTTACAATGAATATTATTTTGTCACCTAGTTTGACTATTCTTTGAAACCTTTCATTGCATAAATGGTAATGGAACATGAATTAATTTGGTTTGATTTCAAATGGTTTTGGAAAGGCCTTAATGGTCACGATTTTGGTTTTATTGGAAACTCCGGGGCTAAATTTGGTTTAATGGTTTCATATGGTATGAAGGGATGGACTTGTAAGCTCTAATATTTGTATGACCATACAATTGGGAAATGTTTAGTTAAAAGACTCCTTGGTAAATGGTTGAAAATTTGTAAATGGTTTTATTTTGGGCTTAAAGGGGCTTGTGTAACAAAACAATATAAGGTGGTGGTCCCAGGGGGACCAATATTAGAAGCTTATGTTCGCCGACATGAGGTTTGGTCATGGTGATTGTATGCATATGACACACTTTATATTTTAGGGATTGCATTAGCCTTATTAAGTTTTCTTCAGTACATATGACTAACATGTACTAGGGCCCTATCACAAGGAGGAGCAGAAACCATATAGCCTGTGGGTGCCTTTATAACGTCATGGCTACATATTCCAGGTTAAGTTTTTTCTCTCATATTAAGCCTGCTTTCCTTTCATGGTATATATATATATGTGCACTTATTGTACATGATGTTCTGCATTGGTTTTAATATTATGGATTATAGAACTACCTCATCCCTTTACCATCAGTTACATATTAGTAATTCAGCCACGAACCATCTTTAGATGCTATATCCTCATGCAATGTAGGAGTTGGCCATACTTTTACCTTTCCTACACTTTGATCAGGTGTTTGTGGTCAGATCAAGAGTTGACTTGAAATGGTGAGCTTCTATCATTCAAAAGATTTAATTTCATATTTTGTTTATTTTTCTATCTTAGACTTTATTTTAGATTTGTTTGGGCTATGGTCGGGGGCATGTCTCAACATTATTTGGTATTCAGTTATGTAAGAGTCTTTGTTAGACAATTGTGGACTTGGGAATTGTGGTTGTCATTTTGTATTTGCTTTAGTATTGTGGATGGTTTTATATATTAATTTTTATATAGACTTTTGAGTTTATATTTCATATCTTTCTTTCTATTGATATCCATTCATTGCTAAGCGTTCTTTATTATATTGGAATAGGCTCAGGGGAGGTCTCAAATCCTCATTGTACTTGGGATTCTTGTTGCAACTAGGCCCTTATTTGGATTATGACAAAGTTGGATTTAAATCCTAGTTTTTGATGTCATGGGGTGTCTATAAAGCAATATAAAGTAGAGTCTTTGTTATGGGTGTATGGTGCATCACACTTATATAAGAGAGGCTACGGGGAATTTAGAGAATATTTCCCATTCTTCTTGTTTTATTTTTGGTCTATACAGTCTAAGGTATTGGATTCGTCTAACTCCTATTTGTTTTAATTTCAGACCATACCTTCTAGACTATTTGAAGCTAGTGAAAACTAATCTATCCCGTTAGAGAACAATGCAGATATAGTTTGCCCGACTTCTGGAGTACAGATATAATCTAAGGTTATTGCTTTTGATTATCCCTGTTGAGTTCCACCTATATGTACTAATCTTTCTCCAACCGTTGACACTCATACTCAGCCACCTCAAGGAGATATTGCCAATACTGAGTTTTGCTAATCCATTCATCTATTGACTCAGATGATGACATATCAGTCACGTCAGATAAGTTTGAATGGTATAGCTAGGATTTCATTTGAGACCACTAGAGTTGGCCAGATTATAAGACTGATCCCTTTCACTGGTGTTAAGGTTGAGGAAGATTTGCAAAGTTTTATAAATGAGATAGATAAAATCTTTCAAATTATGCATGCTACTGAAGTAGAGGGTGTGAAATTTGCTGCTTACTAGTTAAAGGATGCAACATACCAATGGTATGAGTAGTGGGAGATGCTTAAGGGTGATGATGCTAAGTCTTTTTTGTGGGATAGTTTCTCAAGTACCTTTCTTGATCGCTTTTTTCCTCAGGAGTTGAGGGAGGAAAAAGATATGAAATTTATAAATTTAAAGCAAGGCAGGATGATAATAAAGAGTATGCCTTGAAGTTTTGTTATGTGTCGCAATATAATCCCGAGCTAGTGTCTAGTATGAGGGCTAGAATAAAGAAATTTTCTTCTGGTATGTCTCATGTGTTAATTTTTGAGAGTAAGGCTACCTTTTTTAACAAGGATATAAACATCTCTAGACTTGTGTTGTATATGCAATAGGTTGAGAATAAAAAGAAGAAGCAAGAAGAAAAGCAAAAGAGAAAGAGTAAGAAGTTTTAGTTTTCAGATTAGGGCAGATGTAAGCAATTGATTGGTTTTGACAATGGGAAATGGCCTAAGAAGATGTGGTGTCACTCAAGATCATATTTGATGGCTAATGATCCTTAGTTGAAGCCATCTGGAGATTATCATTTTCATAGTGGTGATGTTCCTTTGGAATAGAGTGCCCAATTTAAAATAGGGCCTAGTCAGCTCTATCATATCCTTTTTGTAGTTTGTGTGGTTAGTTGCATCATTGGTTCTGTGATAAGGGAAATAATTGATGTTTCAATTATGGAAAGTTGGGACATATGCATAGGGATTTCCCTTTCGGAAAGGGTTCTTTGGAGGCTAAAAAGATTTTTGTTTCCACATTATTAGCACCTGGCCCAAATGATTTTACATCTGGTACTAGCACAAGTTAAAATTGCTTGTATGTTCTTACTACCCATCAGGAGTCTAAGGCATCACCAGATTTTATCACTGGTATGTAAATACTCTTCTTTTTTATGTGTAGTTTTTACTTTATCTAAGGTCTATTCTTTCTTATGTGACCTCATTTATGGCTATACATTTTGGTTTAGGTCCTAAGTGTATTTTAAAACCCTTTTTTATTTCTACTATGGTCGGTGACTCGGAGGTCGCTAGAAGGGTTTATAGGGGATGTACGGTATATATTGGTGGTAGGGAAACCTTTGTTGATTTTTTGAATTAGACATGTTAGATTTTGATAATATCTTGGGAATAGACTGGTTGCAATCGGGATATGCATCTTTAGACTGTTGGACCCATAAGGTCATCTTTAAATTCCATAATAAGCCAGATATTGAGTTGGAAGGGAGTTTCCTAGTGTCTAAGGGAAGGTTTACATCATATCTTAGAACCCCAAAATTGATTTCTAAGGGGTGTCTTTATCATTTGGTCTGGGTTAAAGATTCTAACTCAGAGGGTCCTTCTTCATAATTTGTTCCCAAGTTTACTGATTTTTTAAAGTCTTACCTGATGATCTTCTTGGTGTTCCTCCCAATAGGGAAATTTATTTTGGGATTGATTTTATTCTGGACACTTGTCCTATCTCTATTCCTATTTATGAAATGGCTCCAGTTAAGTTGAAGGTGCTTAAAGATCCATTGGTGGATCTTCTTTACAAGGGTTTTATCATCCTTAGTGTGCCTCCATGGGGTGCTCCCATTCTCTTCGTGTATAAGAAGGATGGTTCTCTTTATATGTTTATTGATTACCATTAGTTGAACAAGGTAACTGTGAAAAATAAGTACCCTCTTCCTACGATTGATGATTTGTCTAACCATTTTTGAGGTGCAAGTATTTTTTGATGACTAACTTCTGTTTGGGCTACCATCAATTAAAAATTAGGGAGGATGATATCCCTACGATACAATTTCATACTTGGTATGGACATGTTGAGTTCTTGGGTATGTCTTTTGGGTTGAGCAACTCTTCATCGATATTTTAGGACATCATGAACCTTGTATTCCATAAGTTTTTAGATATGTTCATGATTGTTTGTACAAATAATATTCTGGTACATTCAAAAAATAAGGTGGATCATGCCAATCACCCTAGGTTGTATTGTGGACCATTAAGAATGAGCGATTGTAGGCTAAATTTTTGAAGTGTAAGGTTTAGTTTAGTGTTGTTACTTTTTTGGGTCATGTTGTTTCTAGTGAAAGGATCATGGTGGATCCATAGACTGTTGCGGTGCTTAAGAAATGGCCTAGACCCAAGAATCCAACCGATATTTGGAGCTTCTTTGGTTTAGAGGATTATTATAGGAGGTTTGTGGTGAGCTTTTTTTCGATTGTCAAACATTTGACTAGGTTGACTTAGAAGAAGGTGAAGATTCTATGGTCCAATGCTTGTGAAAGGGAGTTTTTTAAAGCTGAAAATTAAATTGACTTCTTCTCTGGTTTTGACTTTGCTTGAGGGTAGTGATGTCTTCATCGTTAATAATGATGCATCTCATGTGGGACTTGGTTTTGTATTGATATAGCATGGTAAGGTTATAGCGCATGCTTCTAGGAAGTTGAAATTTCATGAACAGAATTATTCAACTCATGATTTGGAGTTGTTGGCCGTGGTGTTCACATTGAATATTAGGTGGCATTATCTATATGGGGTTCATGTTGACATCCTTTCAAATCATAAGATCCTGCATTATGTTTTCACCCAGAAGAAGTTGAATATAAGGCAGAGGAAATGGCTTGAGTAGCTTAAGGACTATGAGATAAGTCTCCGCTATCAACAAAGTAAGACTAACGTGGTTATTGATGCTCTTAGTAGGTTATCTATGGGGAGTTTGGATAATGTGGAAGAGGAGAAACATGATTTTGTGAAGGATATTCACCATTTGACGAATCATTGAGTTTTTCTCTTAGATTATGAGAATGGTGGTGTGTTTATGCAAGCAGTAGTGAAAACTTATCTTGGTACTGAGGTGAAGGAAAATCAAGTTTTAGATCCTATTTTGATGAAATAAAAAATGATGCGGGTGCTCAAAAGAGAATGGATTTTGAGATTGGTGGTGATGGTATCTTCAGGTACCAAGGTAGGTTGTATGTTCCTGATGTGGTTGAGATACAAGGTTGAATTTTGGCAAAAGATCATGAGTCAAGTTATTCAGTTCATCCTAGACCGTTGAAGATGTTTCATGACCTTAAGGAGATCCATTGGTGGAATAACATGAAGAAGTATGTGGCAAACTTTGTGGCCAAGTGCATGGTGTGTCAGCTAGTGAAAATGGTAGACTTGAGGCCTGGTGAGTTGTCTCAAGAAATTTATTTGCCTATATGGAAATAGGAAATGACAAAAATAGATTTTATAACTGGCCTTATGCTATCTCGAATCTAGTTTGATTCTATTTGGGTCATCCTGGCTAGGATGCCTAAGTCTTCTCGCTTCTTGCCAGTGTGGACTAATTTTTCTACTAAGGACTATGACAGATTGTTTATTCAAGAGATCATGAAGTTGCATGGAACTCCAATTTCCATTATTTTTGACTAGGGTACTCAGTTCTCATCTTATTTTTGCCGTCGTTTTAGCGAGGTTTAAGGACTAAAGTTACTCTTTATACAGCTTTCCACCAACAGATATATTGGTAAGTTGAAAGGACCATTCAGTAAATGGACGATATGCTTCGAGCTTGCGTAATTGACTTTGGTGGTAGTCAGGTTGATCAATTACCTCTTGTAGAATTTGCATACAATAATAGCTATCACTCTTTCGTTGGTATGACACCATTTCAATCTTTGTACGTTCGGAGGTATAGATCCCCTATTGGGTTGTTTGAATTTTTTCGGTGAGTTTGTTCGATTCTGATTTAGTCCTCAAGCTAAGGAGAATGTGAAGATGATTTGGGGTAGGTTTAAGAATTAGCAAAGTCACCAAAAGTCCTAGACAGAGGTAAGGCGAAGAGATTTGTAGTTTGAAGTGGGTTATTAGGTGTTCATGAAGGTATCTCCCATGAAGGAAGTAATGTGTTTTTGATAGAAGGGGAAGTTCATTCCCTAAAACATATGTCCTTATATTCTGAAGTTAGTGGGAAGTGTTGCCTATGAGTTTGAATTACCTGGGAGATTGGGTTCTAATTACCCTGTGTTTCATGTGTCCATGATGAGAAAATGCGTGGGTGATCCTTCCTTGATTGTACCTATTATGAATATTGGTGTCTCAGATTCCCCATCATCAAAAAGGTCCAAATAGAGAGCATGGATAGATAAATCCGTAGGTAGCGGACTAAAGATGTATCATTAGTGATGGTCCTTTGGATGAACAATAAAGTGGAAGAAGCCATTTGGAAATTGAAAGATGATATGAAGGCTAAGTATCCATTTGTTTTCCATGTGATGGACGCAAAAGATATAGGTATGAATTCTGTTCTTCTTTAATTTTATCCGAGTTAATCGTTTGATTTCAATGTGTTGTTATTATTCTCTTTCGAAATATTCCCTACCTTATCATTTGAGGATGAATGATCCTAAGAAGGTATAAATATAACACCCTCAAGATTTTAGGAATTTCATTTTTGACCTTCCAATGCTTGAAAAATCATTTTTTGACTCAAATTATGTTCAAGGATGTTAAAAGGGTAACCCAACAGATTTACAAAATTTATGGATGGGGTTTAGGGTAATTTAGGTTCACATAGGCAGTAAACCTCCGCAATAGCCTTATAACGTAGAAGGTTACCACCGCGATAGGGTCCGTCTCATGGTGGCTAGCCTTCGAAAAATGTTCCTCGACACAAACTTTTACTATTTTGAGGATATTTTCTGTAATGATAAAGGAAAGAGGGATAGAGAGGTATTTTCACCCATACACGACTTATAAACATACAAGGATCAATTCTCATAAGTTTTTCAATATAAGAAGGCCATTATTAACTCTAAAACATCCTCTATCAAAATCCCCTCTCAAGTACAGGATTCAAGGAGGTGATCATCTAGGGTCCGAAGGGTGTGGTTTTCCTTGAAATTCTTTGCAATTAACGAATATATCTATTTCCATATACTTGTATTTTATTAATGGCATGAAATTTGTTATTATTCAAGGTTTTGATAATGGGTTTTGAACTATGGGTTGAGGGTTGTGAATGTGATTGGTTTAAATATTTTTCTATGGTTTATTATTCAATAATTATTCTTTATTTATGATTTTTAAAGTTGTAGGATGCATGTGAACGGCAATTTAACTAAGGGGTTATGTTTGATCCCAAATTTTATAATTTTCCCTTACTATATGGTGTGGTAAATCGTGTTTCTCAACTTGTTTGTGAAACTAATAATGAATATGATTTTGACAACTAGTTTTACTATTCTTGGAAACCTCTCATTGTATAAATGCTAATGGAACATGAATTTGTTTGATTTGGTTTTCAAATGATTTTGAAAAGGCCTTGGTGGCCACGGTTTCTGTTTAATTGGAAACTTTGGAGCAAAATTTTGTTTAATGATTTTATATCGTATAAAGGGATAAACATGCAAGCTATAATTTTGGTATGATGATATCAATGGAAAATGCCTCATTAAAATACTCATTAGTAAATGGTTGGTAATATTTAAATGACTTTAATATGGGCTTAAAGGGGGTTATATAGCAACATCGTGGAAGTTAGAGGTCCCGAGGGGAGTGATACTGGAAAATCATATTTTCCGATGTGAGGTTTGGTCATGTTCACTGTGTGTATGAGACAAACTTTATATTTTTACGATGGCATTAGCCTTCTCGGGTTTTTTCAGTACGTGCGGCTAGCATGCACTAGGGCCCTTTAAGAAGGGAGAGATGAATTCATATATATATATGTGTGTATGTGTGTGTGTGTGTGTGTGCTTGTGTGTAATTATTTCATATGATGTTGCACAGTTGTTTTCACTAGTTTTCACATAATGGGTTATGGCATTACTTTATCCTTGAGTTACATGCTAGCACTCCAACCGCTAACCATTTTCAGATGCTGTATCCCTACACGATTCAGGATCAGACCATACTTCTACCTTTCCTGCATAGTGATCAAGTGCTCATGGTTAGATCAAGAATTGACTTGTAGTGGTGAGATTCCATCCTTTGAAAGACTTCATTTTATGTTTTGGTTTTCCCTGTCTTAACCTTTATTTTAGATTTGTTTTGTCTATGGATGGGGGAATGTCACAACATTTTTGTTGTATTTGATTTTATTAGAGGCGTTGATGGACTACTATGGACATGGGAATTATGTTTGTCATTTGGTATTGGTTTTGGTATTGTGGATAGTTTTGGAAATTGATTTTTATATAGACTTTCAAATTTTTCTTCCATATCTTGAGTTATATTTGTTTCCACCCACTGCTAGGTGTTTTTGGTTATATTGAAATAGGATCAAGGGAGGTCTCTCATCCTCATTGGACTTGAGATCACCATCGCTACTAGGTCCTTGTTTGGATCATGACAATTTAGCTCAGTCGATCGATGATGCATACTAAGTAACCATTGTTTTTGTACTCATACTACACTTGTGTACATTTTTGGTGTAGATCCGAGTCCTAGTTTTTGTGTTGATCAATGTTCATGCGGTGATTGATTTCCGAAGATAGGGTGAGCTCATGTAGCTTGAATTGCCCATTTCCCTCTATCTTTATTTTCCATTTTATTTTTTGAGAAAAATGTATTGACCATTCTAAACATTTGAAGTTGTATTATTTTCATTAAAATTTGTTGTACTGGCACTACTACGTCGTGGAATTTGTATCTTTTACTGACTGTTCTATCTAATTAAACAATATAGTTATTTATATATTGTGTTCATGAATTTCGCCTATGATGGGCATTGTCTTAGCTCTGGGTTATAGTTTGGCTTACCCACTGGTGCGATTTAATAGGTTCCTTCATGACTCCTAAATGAGGTGGTGACAACAATTCATCATACCAACACCTAAAATCCATTCCAAATCTAACACAAATTTACAAACATACTATGAATTAGTTTAGCCTACCTCAACGTCGATCAAAGCTTAATGATCCGCTAAATCACTATTTTTCTCTTTTGAAAAGCTTCTGCAAGGTTCCTAGCTATTCAAATCGCATTATATTTATCAATACGAAAATAATGATACCCATATTGCACTATTGTGCTTCATGTCCAAAAATCACCAAAAATTCTATGTGGATCCCATTTACGGAAAAATCACATTTATGAAGCCAACCCAACGTTCCCAGATTCTCAAAGAATCGTTAAAATTAAAATGGGTGAAATAATTTAGGGCTAAAATCAAGCCCCTAATGTTTTGGTATATTAGAACAAGAATGGGAAATTTTACCATGAAAAGGGCAGAATCTTACAACAAATCGAAGGGAAATCACAAAAGTAGTTGTTAGCCAAGCTCTTAGATTAGACATTAGCTTTATGTTTAATTTATCTCTCCACTTAGGGTTTAATCTCAAGAAAACGGGTGAAGAATGAGCTAAATAGGGTAAAAAATGACCTATATATACTTTTTCCAAGTATTCAGTCCCGCAATTGCAACACTTGAGACCTGCCAAGGGTATCGCGATCTCAACTCCTCCAAGCCCTTGGGATCATCCAAAATCCCGTACACGTAAATGAACTATATACCCACACTAAATTTGACCATCTGGACTCAATGTAATAGTTAAAATTTCTATTTGAGGTTATTTCGACAAAATGTAGGTCCCACACCCGTATTTCATTTTCTTAACTTCCCAACCAATAGGTCGAAATGAGCTTGGGTGGCTTGAGACAAGAAGCAAGAGTCATCCTAGCCTAAAATCTATATTCCAGAGCTGCTAGACCAGTCAGAATTTGTATTCGAGTTTGTTTGATGGAGTTTTTATCCTAAAAAACATTTGTATTTACCGAAGACTTCAAAGAATGGAATTTTCTCTAAAAAACCAAACGAGCTATCTGATAACCGTAAAACTAATTCCACCAAGTCATAAATGACTTTGGGTAGCTAGTTAGAAGCTCTAACAATGAAAATAAGCGGAAATACATAAAATGACATAAAGGGTCGATAAAATATCCACTACTAAAGGAACTTTCATCCGCAAAAGATAAGGATTAGGATGTACCTAAAGTCGCGAATAGGTGAGGATAAAAGGATACTAGGTCCACATGTCACTCTCGATCTCCGAAGTGTCCTCTTTAACTAGGTGGTGCCTCTACTAAACCTTATATACAAAATTATGCATAGTTCATAATCTTCTAACATCACTAGCAAAAATGAGTATAGGGTCTGCCATAAAGGTCAGCCGATCATCCAACTAGACTGAGTCCCATCTAAGAACATAAGACAGATTAGGATGTATTGCTGTAACATAGAAACATGGAAAACTTGATGGACGATAGCAAAATGTGGTGGTAAATCTAACTCAAAAGCCACCTTACCAACTATGTGAAGAATCTCAAATGGTCTAATTTATCCAAGGTTGAGATTACCCTTCCTCCGAAATCTCATCACACCTTTCATTTGCGATACTCAAAGGAATACTTAGTCACCAACTCCAAATCTCAAGGCATAAATCAAGCCCCCAATGTTTTGGGATATTAGAACAAGAATGGGAAATTTTACCATGAAAAGGGCGGAATCTTACAACAAATCAAAGGGAAATCACAAAAGTAGTTGTTAGCCAAGCTCTTAGATTAGACACAAGCCTTATGTTTAATTTATCTCTCCACTTAGGACTTAATCTCAAGAAAATGGTTGAAGAATGAGCTAAATAGGGTAAAAAATGACCTATATATACTTTTTCCAAGTTTTCAATCCCGCAATTGCAACATTTGAGACCTGCCAAGGGCATTACGATCTCAACTCCTCCAAGCCTTTGGGATCATCAAAAATCCCGTACACGTAAATGAACTATATACCCACACTAAATTCGACCATCTGGACTCAAAGTAATAGTTAAAATTTCCATTTGAGGTTATTTCGACAAAATGTAGGTCCCACACCCATATTTCATTTTCTTAACTTTCCAACCAATAGGTCAAAATGAGCTTGGGTGGCTTGAGACACGAAGGAAGAGTCATCCTAGCCTAAAATCTATATTCCAGAGCTGCTGGACCAGTCAGAATTTGCATTCGAGTTTGTTTGATGGAGTTTTTCTCCTGAAAAACATTTGTATTTTCTGAAGACTTTAAAGAATGGAATTTTCTCTAAAAAACTAAACGAGCTACCCGATAACCTAAAACTAATTCCACCAAGTCATAAATGACTTTGGGTAGCTATTTAGAAGCTCTAACAATGAAAATAAGCGGAAATACATAAAATGACATAAAGGGTCATTAAAATATCCACTACTAAAGGAACTTTCATCCGCAAAATATAAGGATTAGGATGTACCTAAAGTCACGAATAGGTGAGGATAAAAGGATACTAGGTTCACATGTCACTCTCGATCTCCAAAGTGTCCTTTTTAACTAGGTGGTGCCTCTACTAAACATTATGTACAAAATTATCTGTAGTTCATAATCTTCTAACATCACCAGCAAAAATGAGCATAGGGTCTGCCATAAAGGTCAGCTGATCATCCAACTAGACTGAGTCCTATCTAAGAGCATAAGATAGATTAGGATGTATTGCTGCAATATGGAAACATGGAAAACTTGATGGACGATAGCAAAATGTGGTGGTAAATCTAACTCAAAAGTCACCTTACCAACTATGTGAAGAATCTTAAATGGTCTAATTTATCCAAGGCGGAGATTACCCTTCCTCCGAAATCTCATCACACCTTTCATGGGCGATACTCAAAGGAATACTTAGTCACCAACTCCAAATCTCAAGGCATGAATCATGTTGTCTGCATAGGCCTTTTTCCTACTCTGAGCTGCTCTAAACCTGTCTTGAATCACCATGACTCTATCCAATGACTCCTGAAGCAAATCAGTACTACAAGGATGAACCTCAGAAGTCTCAAACCATCCAATCAGAGAATGACATCTCCTTCCATATAGAGCCTCAAATGGCTCCAACTTAATACTCAAATGATAACTATTTTTATAAGCAAACTCTACCAAGGCTAAGTGATTCTCTCACTGGCCCCTAAAGTCCATAATACATTCTTAATGCATATCCTCAAGAACCTTCATAGTACGTTCGTACTAACTATCTATCAATGGATCAGAGGTAGCACTAAGGTCCACCTGAGTACCCAACTGCACCTAAAAGCTCTCCAAAAGCTAGAAGTGAACATGTAACCTCGATTTGAAATAATAGATATGAGCACACCATACAAATAGACTATCTAACGCAAATAGATACAAGATAACCTCTTAGCACTAAAGGATATTTGAATAGGAAGGAAATATGCTGACTTGGTCAGTAAATCAACAATGACCCAAATACCATGGGAACCATGGAAGGTATGATATAAACCTCTAACAATATCCATGGTAATCCTCTCCCACTTCTACTTGGGTATAGGCAATCTCTAAATCAAATCACCTGCACGGTGATTCTCGGCCTTTACCTGTGGAAAATATTGGAAATATGATATAAAATTTGCTAAATCTCACTTCATGCCACTCACTAAATAAAATATCTAAGGCTGTGAGCCTTATGTAGAATCAACTAAATCAAGTCATTAATTATCGAAACACAAATGCATCCATCAAATATAAAAACACCCTCGAAATCAATGGTGTTCCTCTCAAACTCACCACTCGACACTTAATTATGAAGGAAGAATAGCTTATTATCCTCAAACTGACGATCCTAAATTTGTTAAAAAAGTGAGGACCTCACCTAAACACGAGCAAGAATCATCCTAGGGGATGAAATGTCATGGATTACAATCAACCTGTCTAGGGAAGGAATGTCAGATGCCAATGACATCTGAGAAAACCGATATACAAGATACGCTACCGATACTTACTGCCTTTAGATTCAAGGCATCTGCTACTATATTATCCTTTCCTTGATGATAAAAGATAGAAATCTCATAATCCTTAGCCAACTCTATTCATCAATGCTATTTAGCATTTATCTCTTCTTGGGTCATAAAATGTTAAAGAATGCGATGATCGATGAAAATCTCACAATGCAAGTCATAAAGATAATGCCTGCAAATCTTAATTGGGAAAAGTACTACTGCCAACTCCAAATCATGAATGGGTTAGTTTTTCTCGTGCACCTTATGTTGTCTCAAAGCTTTAGCAAAAACATAAGCCTTCTGCATCAATAAACAATGTAAACCAATGCCCAAAGCATTACATTACACAGTAAATCCCTCATCCTTTACAGAAAGAGCTAAAGATCATCTCACACTCCACGGACCATCAAAAAGAAATCTTCTTTTGAGTTAATTTAGTCATAGGTGATGAAATAGATGAAAAACTTGCGACGAATTTTCTATAATAACCATCAAAACTAATAAGATATGAACCTCAATCAGAAATATATTTCTATCCAAATAAAAAATCCCCTTAATCTTAGTTGGGTCTACTATAATATAATCTTTAGACACTACATATCAAAGGAATGTCACTGCCTCAAGAAAAAACTCACACTTAGAGTATTTGGCAAAAAGCACATAATCTCTAAAAGTCTAGAGCACAATCCTTAAATATTGGGTTTACTCTTCTCTACTTCTTAAATTAACATGGATGTCATCTATGAACACAATCACAAAGGGATCAAAATAAGAACTTAATAAATGGTTCATAGAATCAATAAATTTGGCTGGGGAATTAGTCAAGCCAAATGACATCACTAAGAACTCATAATGACCAAAACGGGTACAAAAAGCCATCTTCAAGATATCCTCAGCTTAAATCCACAACTGGTGGTAACTAGATCTTAAATCAATCTTAGAATATACTGCTACACCCTGAAGCTAGTTAAACTAATAATCAATGCAAGGAAAAGGATAATAGTTCCTCACTATCACCTATTTAAGCTACCTATATTCAATACACATAGGGATGGAGTTATTTTTTTCTTCACAAACAATGCAGGAGCTATCCAAGGAGACACACTTGAGCTAATAAAACACTCAATAATAAGATCTCAAAGCCAAGAATTTAGCTTCTTAAGCTCGGCAGTAGCCATATGAAAGGTGCCATAGAAATAGGTTGGGTGCAAGGTTAAAGATCAATACTTAACTCAATCTCATGGATAGGGAAAATACCTTGTAAGTCAATTAGGAACACATGAGGAAACTCACAAAATACATGAATAGAGGCAAGCGATGGACTTTCAACACTAGTACCAGAAATATAAGTGAGATAAAACTTGCAACCCCATGAAATAAGCCTTGTATCATGAACATAAGAAATAATGCTCGTCATCTCACAACTAAATGCTCTCTACCGTATGACTGGGGCATACCGGGCATGACTAAGGTGATGATCTTGGAAAAACAACCAATGGATGCATGACTGTGGGATAACTAATCCATGCCTAGAATCATATTATAATCTAGCATATCTAGAATAATATGATCAGCATGGGTATCAACATCTCTAACTGTCACAACATATAATTTAAAAACCTGATCAACTACTAAAGAATCACACACGAGAGTAGATACATACAGGTAACAAATAATGAATCCCAAGATAACTCTAATTGTGGAGCATAATAAGTATATACAAATTAATAAGTGGATCCCAAATTAAATAAATAAAGTTCCTACTAATGGTACATAAAAATCATACTTATAATACAATCCAAAGATTCATCCTCAGATCTAGAGGTACTATATACAATCAACCATGCCAACCTCCTGGTTGGGTTCCTGGCCAACCTCCTATTTTTCCTATTTCAAAACCTCCTCGTGTAACCTAGATACCACCTATATGACCTTGAGAATCACCTCTAGCTGAGGGATGAACTTCTTAAATAGGGAGAACACTCTAAGTTGAAGAAATAATTGCCCAATTACTAGGGCACTCACAAGAAAAATTACTAAAAGATCCAGAATGAAAACATACTACCTAAGCTGAACCCGACCTAATAGATCCAGCCGTCCCAGAGTAACCATAATGACTAGAATAGCCAAAAGACAAACTCATCAAAGATTGACCATTAACACAACTAGAGTGATCACTAATACAAGACTGACCTTTGTTAGCAATATGAGAAGTTGTCTAACTAATTGACTGAGATGACTTTAAGGCTAATAGGATAGACATAGAGAATACCCACATAAGAACTACTGCCTCTAAATTAGGGACTACTATGACTCCTATCAAAACTACCCTGATCTATAGGTCTCTTATGATTGCCCCCTTGGGCCTCATGATGCATCACCTCCATCACTAGAGCATGATCAAAAACCTATGTAAAAGATTTATGCATAACAACAAAAGATTAAGTGGACTTGGAAAAGGGAAGTTTTAATCCTCGAACATAACAACAAACTCTCCCATACATAATGTACAAAATGGAAGTAGCATTACTAACCAAATATTGAAAACAAGCTTCATACTCTGCAACTATCATGGAGCCTTGCTCCAATATAGAGACAAATTCCTTAAACAATATCTAAGGCTATGAGATATGTACTTCTCTAAGAATATCTCAATGAATTGAGTCCATGAAAAGTTAGAAGACCTAGTTGGTCTATAATCCATATAACCTCTACACCAATGTCAAGCAACCAAGTCTAACTGAAATATGGTGTAATCAACACCACAAGCCTGAAAAAGTCACAAACTACAAAGCTTATCCTTACAAGTAATTAGAAACTTGTATGCATTCTCCCTTGGATCACTAGAAAACCTAGGCAGACCCAATCTCATGAATATACCCAACATCTTCTGCTCCTCAACGGACATACTAGGCTGGGCAGCTAATGGATAAGAAACAATAGGCTATACAAGTACCAGCATAAGAGGGAAATCAACTCTAGGACCTACAGCTACGGGTTACGCCCCCACCTAAGAACCACTCTTATCTATTGATTGTGCACCATCAGATGATGGACCACCAAATATCTCTAAAAGCTAAACTAAGTCATATCTGAGCATAATAGAATAAATAAAATCTAGTAGATCCTGGTCTGGTCTTTATCCCACCTCTGGCATAGGCAGAAGAATCTCTGGATCAGCATTGGGAACAGTGTTTGGTGGAGGGACCCTATCCTATCCCCTAGTTGGGGATACATCTCATCGTTGTACAAGAAATCTGGATCAATCATAAATATGAGAAGGATCCCTAAGTTTTGTCTTGGGACCCTCATCATATGCAACGGTAGCACGTATCCTGTCCATCTATGAATAAGTAAAATCAAAGGAATATTCTATTAACCGACTTAGAATCTTAGCATCATATAAGTGAAAAAAGTAAAGAACTCCTAATGATTTCCCATAGCCTATTGAATATAAGAAACAAATGTCATTGTTCCATTCTGCAGGACTACTAGATATTTGCTTTTGTACAAATAATACCGGTGTAACCTGGCTCTGATATTAATTTATCATGACCCAATTTATGAGTCATGATGGCACCTACTCTATCTCACTAAAAAATAAGCCAAATCGCAACCTAAAGTTAAACACAATAGGTTAACTTTGTGGAAATATGCCAAAAGGGCCTAATAGGCAATCTAACACAATAATTAAGCAAGACAAAGAATAATTTAAAGGTAGTCACTACATAAATACCATCTCATGACCTAGTAGAACATGTACAAGAGTATCTAGAGAGACAAATACAACCAAAGTATCCAGAATAGTTAATACATATGTCTCAAAATAAAAGACTAAATAGAGAAAGATAGAAGGAAATAGGCATCTCAGACTATAAGAGCTCATCATATCTCCATTATGAACATGAATCAATGGTAGCAACTAGAACTTAAATTTGCATAAAAATGGTATAGAGGTGTAGATGGATTTCAATTGGATTATGAGAGTTAATCAATGATGGTGGTGGAAGACTTGAACTTATAATTATATCATCAATTACAAGACGTGAACTAGTAATTATATATATATATACACATATACAAATATCAACATAATCAATGGTATCATCAATAGAAAAAGTAATAGCATAATCAATAGGAATCAACTCTCATAACAACATATCCATCACGTATCAACGTTTCTTAATCATACCATAACAAACATTCCAAGAGTCTAACAAGCATATAAAGGTCTACACAAGCTAACATGTGTCTTAGACAAGGCTCACCTCTAATACTCAAAGTTACATATTAGGTAAATTCCACCCAAACTAGGTAGGTATCTAAATCTATATTTCGATATTAAAGAAGCCTCAATTTTCTCTAATATAGGAAATTCACCTAAAATTTAATCAACTAGGTCAATTATGCCTAAATTATGGTATCCAAATATCCTAAAATAGTCCAACTAACCCAAGCATTATATTCATCAGACCAACACCTAAAACCCATCCATAATATAATAAAACATACTATTAATTAGCCCAATCTAACAAAGGATAAAACCTAGTCTATCTCAACACTGAAGAAATATTAACCATCCGCTAAATCACTATTTTTTTCCTTCCAAGAAGCTTTTGCAAGATGCCAAGATATCCAAATCACATCCTACTCATCAATGCGAGAATAATAATACCCATACTGCACTATTGTGCTTCGGTCCAAAAATCACCCAAAATCCAATATGGGTCTTATTAAAAGAAAATTACATTTTCAAAGCTAACCCAATATTCTCAAATGCTCAAGGAATCATTACCCTAAGAATAGGTGTAATCTAATCTAATTTAGGGATAAAATCAAGCCCCCAAGGTTTTGGGATTTTAGAACATGAAATGGTATATTTTACTATGAAAAGGGTGGAATCTTACAACAAATTAAAGGTAAATCATGAAAATAGGTTTTAGCCAAGCTCCTAGATAACCCAAAAGGCTTAATTTAAATCTATCTCTCAACTTAAGGTTTTAGCTCTTAAGAAAATGGGTGAATAATGAGGTAAATTATGCTAAAATGACCTATTTATGCTTGTCCTATGTATTCTGGTCCCACGATCATGAGCCAACCTTTGAAATCATTGTATTTTAGGGTTCAACACTAAATTACAATTGCAATAAGCTAGCACAATTACAGCACTTGAGGCCTGCTAGCAGTATCACAATCGCGACCCTTGGATTGTAATTATGATGCACCAAATAACAGTAGTAGACTTGGAATTTTCCAAGTCTTCGCCAATCACTCGGCATTCATGTAAACTACCATATACATAAATGAACTATGTAACCACACCAAATTCTTCCTTAGGGACTCAATGGTACAGCTAAAATTTCTATCTAATTTTATTTCGACAAAATGTAGGTTTCATACCCATATTCCATTTTCTTAACTTTTTGACCAATAGGTTGAAATGATCTCGGGTGCCTTGAAATCCAAGTTAAGAGTCCTCCTAGCGTAAAATCAACATTCTAGAACTGCTAGAACAGTTAAAATTTGTATTCAAGGTCGTATGATGACAATTTTTGTTCGATGGCCATTTAAAACCATTAAATACTTCAAAATAAGGAATTTGCTCAAAAACTAAATGAGCTACCCGGTAACTATATTGTCAGTTCTAGCAAGTAATAACTAAGTTTGGGCATCTATAGAGAAGCTCTAATAGCAAGATAAGAAGAAATAAAGAAAATTAACTAAAGGGTCATTACATTAGGAAACCACCACAAGCTATAAAGTTACGTAGAAAACCTTATTCTAAAGGTTCATAAGTCTCGACTATGTCTAACATGCTATCATACGTATATAAGTCTATAAAGGATAACTCAAGTCTTTGCCTAAGGTGGCTGAAGTGACCCACTTCTAATCCTTAAAATCCATATTCAGGCAATTTCTACCTTAGACGAGGCTAAGGTATCTAAATTCACTCCTAGATGTTAAATAAGCAATAATTAGCCCTGAGGAAGTAATTTTACCTAATGAGCCACTAAGTCAATTCTATGTAAATTGAGGTTTCAAGATAGCTAAAACAGTCCAAATAAGACTAATCAACTCATCATGCTTCCAATATCTGAATTTCATCCAATATTTAGCATAATATCATAATCATTACACTAATTACCTCAATATATGAAGAAGGCAACAAGATCATCGAAGTATAATAAGTATTTCACCTTAAGGGTCAATAACCATTTTAGCTCCCAACTCAAAGTTTAGGCTAAGTCGCAGCATTCTACCCAAAATCATATCCTAACATTACTATCTAACATGCAACATATATAAAATGTCATCTAATGAAGAAGCGTGTACAAGAGCCTACCTCGATGCAAAACCAAAATTCATTAAATCATCCAAAATGCATTCTCCTTTTATCCATGATTTCAAAATGTCATCACGCTATCTAACTAGTAATATACACATCATTAGGAGTAAAAAGAGACCCATGATGCTATATTCATAATGGGTCTAAAAACAAACCTCAAAAATGGGTTTGAAAAAATGGGTTAAACCATAATTTTATTTTCGAATACAGCCACATACACATAGGAGTATACGGCTGAAAACCCATAAAGAATGAGCTAACACGAGGTTCAAATTAAAGAAAAACCATTTTCAAGCTTTACAAGTAAACACCACAAAACCTACTTTGAAATAAAGAATTAGAAGCTCATTTGAAGAGTAAATTAAGGATTAAATCTTAATTATACGATTAGAAATCATACCCATGGAGTAAATCTCAAAATCTACTTTGGAATCACCAAAATTTGAGCTCTTAAGCCCAAAAAATGATTAAAATGGGTTTTATATTCTTAAATTGGGTGAAAATAACAAAATATAAAATAAAAGCTCTTGTGAAATGGTCAAAATAGAGTTCTAAAATGATAGAAAAATATTATACAAGAAAAATACATCAAAAATCATCATAATAGGAGATTCTAAGCTCCAAAAATATCAAAAATATGAATATGGGGTCTTAAACATTGCAATGGTCACTTAAGAGACACTTTGATCACTTAAACAACCTGATCATAGGGTAAACATGTCACTTAAGAAAACATATAGTTGTTTATATGACCAGGTCAAATGGTCAAAGTTAACTTTCAAGAATACACCAAGCTCCAACAAAGTCTAAAACTTGTTTTTAACTCTCGAAACACATTTGAAACCCTATGAACATGATCCTATTGTAAAATTTCATTATAAACCATATTTCAAATACAATGGAATTATATAAAATTTCATATATTATAATTATAACTAAATGTGATTCCCAGACCAATAGTTTTATTTTTCATAAAATCGCAGACAAATTAAGGGATATTTCTCACACTTGGTAAAAATAGTGTATGTCTGAGAGGTTAAAGGATGCAGATCCTATAGAGTGGGAGGAATTTGTCACAACTTTCTTAGATAGATTCTTTCCCCAAGAACTGAAGGAGAAGAATGTTCTAGTGTTCATTAACCTCAAGTAGGGAAATATGATGGTTAAAGAGTACTCTCTTAGATTTACTCAGTTAGCCATATATGCCCCTCATGTGGTTGCAGACAACAGGGCTATGATGAGCAAGTTCGTGTCAGGGGTGAATGATAGCATGGTAAATGAGTATAGGTTTGTGATGCTGAAAAATGATATGACTTTAGCCTGGCTCATGACCCATGCTTAGAAAATAGAAAAGTAGAAGATTAGGACTGGGGAGAGGCAGAAAAAGAGAGTAAGGTCAGGTAGTTTCAGATTTGCTCAACCCAAATTAGAATGAGAAAACCATTCGTAGTTTTGTCCTAAGCCAGCAGTTTCAACTTCTTCTTCTGCCAGTGCCCCAGTATTGAAATTTAAAGACGGCAACCAAGATTGAGCACCAGGCTCTAAGTCTCAGGGCAGTATCAGCAGTGCTCGAACTAACCCCCTATGTCAAACTTATATTAAGAACCACAAGGGTACCTGTAGAGCTGGTAGCGATGTTTGTTTTGGTTATGGCAAGCCAAGCCATAAGGTTAGAGAGTGTCTGCATTCAGGTCTGCAGGGTCAGTAGAATCGTTCCACAGCTTAGTTCGGTTGCCCAAATCAGCAGGACGCCACTTTAAGTGCTACGAGTGGGCAATACCCAAACAAACTCTATGCTCTTAAGACATGACAGGATCAGGAAAATTCTCCTGATATCATTATTGGTACATTGCAGATTTTCCATGTTTATGTTTATGCTTTGCTAGATTTAGGTGCATCCTTTTCTTTTGTTACTCCTTATATACCAGGCATTTCGAAATCAGTCCCAAAATTTTAGCAGAGCCCTTTTCAGTCTCTAACTTAGTGGGTAAAAACATCATAGCTCGACGGGTATCTAGGAACTTCCCGGTTATGATATTTTAGAAAGCGAAATCAGCAAATTTAGTTGAGTTAGAGATGACTGATTCTGATGTTATTCTCAGCATAGATTGGCTTCATTCCTTCTATGCCACAGTCGACTGTAGAAATAGGATAGTTCAATTTTAGTTCTCGAATAAGTCCATCCTAGAGTGGAGGGGTAATACTTCATTTTTCAGGGGTCAGCTTGTTTCTTACCTTTGGGCAAGGAAAATGATATCTAAGGGATGTGTTTATCATCTCAATCATATTAAAGACACTGGTTTCAAATCTCCCAGTCTCGAATTAATCCCAGTTGTAAATGAGTATTCATATATGTTTCTTGAAGATCTTCCAGGCATTCCTCTTATGAGGGAATAGACTTCAACATTGACCTTATTCCAGATACCCAACCTATTTCTATTTTTCCATATAGAATGGCACTAGAAGAACTCAAAAAACTGAAAGAACAGTTGAAGGATCTCTTAGATAAGGGATTCATTAGACCCAGCATTTCCCCGTGGGGTGCACCAGTCTTATTCGTGTATAAGAAAGATGATTCTCTCAGGATGTGTATTAATTATTGTCAACTCAATAAAGTCATGGTAAAGAACAAGTATCCTCTTCCTAGGATAGATGAATTGTTTGACCAACTTTAGGGTGATAGTTATTTCTCCAAGATAGACCTTAGATCAGGCTATTATCAACTCAAAGTTAGAGAATATGACATCCCAAAGACATCTTTCTGTACTCGGTATAGTTACTTCGAGTTTCTAGTCATGTTCTTTGGTCTTACCAATGCCCTAGCCGATTTCATGGACTTGATGAACAGAGTGTTAACGAAGTACTTAGACATGCTCATCATAGTCTTCATAGATTATATCCTGGTCTATTCTCACACAGAACATAATTATGTAGACCATCTTAGAATTGTTCTTCAGACCCTCAGAGATCACCAGCTATTCGCCAAATTTAGTAAGTGCCAATTTTTGCTAAGGTCAGTAGAATTCCTTGTCCATATTATTTTCGATGATGGAATTAGAGTAGATCTTTAGAAGATCAAAGCGGTAAGAAACTGGCCTTGCCCTGTCTCTTTATAAGATATCAGGAGTTTCTTGGCTTTGGATGGCTATTACAGATGGTTTGTTAAGGGATTTTCTTCTATTCAATCCCCTATTTCCAGGTTTACTCAAAATAAGGTCAAGTTTTATTGGTCAAATTCTTGCGAGAAGCGTTTTCAGGAGTTGAAGACTCGAATCACCTCTGCTCCAGTTCTAGCTCTTCTACATGGTTTAGATGGGTTCGTCTGTGATACATCCAAAGTGGGTCTAGGTTATGTCCTAATGCAGCATGGTAACGTCATATCCTATGCATCCAGACAGTTAAATACCCATGAGAAGAATTATCATACTCGTAATCTTGAGTTAGCAGCTGTAGTATTTGCCTTGATGATTTGGAGGCATTATTTGTACGGAGTTCATATTGATGTCTTCATAGAACATAAGAGTCTTTAGAATGTCCTTTTCCAGAAAGATCTCAATCTTCGTCAGAGAAGGTGGTTAGAGCTCTTGAAAGATTATGATATGAGTGTCCTTTATCACCCGAGCAAGGCCAACATTGTGGATGACGCTTTCAGTAGACTCTCTATGGGTAGTGTTTCTCACATTGAGGATAGCAAAAAGAAGATAGCTCAGGAAATCCATCAGCTTGCCAGACTAGGTGTTCACTTAGTCGATTCTTCAAAAGGTGAAGTATATGTTCAGAGTAGTTTAGAATCATCTCTAGTTTTTGAGGTGAAAGAAAAGTAAGACAGGGATCCTACCTTTCTCAAGATAAAAGAGTCAATCAGAGATTAGAAGGTTGAGGTTTTTTTCTAAGGGGGAAATGGTGTCCTTCGTTGTTAGGGTCATCTCTGTGTTCAAGATATGGATGAGTTGAGGTAGTGGGTTCTTGCATAGGCACTTGGTATGAGTTACTTTATTTATCCAAGGGCCACTAAGATTTACTGTGACTTATGGGAGATTTATTAGTTGAATGGGATAAAGAAAGAGTTTGTAGCTTTTGTGACTAAGTCCTCTACATATCAGCAGGTTAAGATAGAGCATCAGAAGCTTCGTGGTTCCATGTAGGAGTTCACTATTCCTTCTTAGAATTAGGAAGAAGTGAACATAGACTTCGTGATAGGTTTGCCTCGAACTTGTCATCAGAATGATTTAGTTTTGGTCATTGTAGATAGGATGACCAAGTCAGCTCATTTTCTTCTAGTCCATACCTCTTATTCAGCTAAGGATTATGCCAAACTCTACATCAGAGAGTTAGTTAAATTACACAGTGTTCCACTATCTATTATCTCAGATAGAGGTACCCAGTTAACCTCAACTTCTGGAAAGCATTCCAAAAGGGTATTGGTACCCCAGTTCATCTCAGTACAACTTTTCATCCTTAGACAGATGGTCAAGCAGAAAGGACCATTCAGACTCTAGAAGATATGCTAAGGGTGTGTCCAATTGATTTCGAGGGAAGTTGGGATGACCACTTGCTATTCAGATAGCTATCATTTTAGTGTTCATATTCTATCATTCCAGTATTCAGATTGCTCCATTCAAAGCTCTCTATGGTAGGAGGTGCAGATCTCCAATCGGTTGGTTTGAAGTTAGTGAGGCCTCAGTCATAGGGCCTGACTTAGTGTTTGATGCCTCAGAGAAGGTTCAGTTAATTAGAGAAAGACTTCGGGCTGCACAGAGCCGACAGAAGTCCTATGCAGACATTCGTAGAAAGGATCTAGAATTTGAGGTTGATGATTTTGTCTATCTTAAGATCTCTCCTATGAAGGGGGTGAAGAGATTCCGCAAGAAGGAAAAGCTCAGTCCCTGATATGTTGGTCCTTTTAAAATTCTCAGTCACTTAGGTAAGGTATCTTATGAGCTCAAATTGCCTCCAGATCTAGCTTCAGTTAATCCAGTCTTCCATGTCTCTTTGCTCAAGAAGTGCATAGGAGACCCTTCAGTTGTAGTCCCTACTCAGATCATGGATATCTAGAACAACCTCTCTTATGAAGGGATTCCAGTTAAAATACTAAACTATCGGACTCGTAGACTGAGGAACAAAGAAGTCCCTCTAGTTAATGTTCTTTGGAGAAACCAGTCCGTATGCCCGTGATGGCTTATCACCAATGTCATGAACCTTAACCAGAAAATCAAGATTTTACCCTTTTGCGACGACATTTTGTGACGAATTATTACCAGCTTGATGACTTGTAAAGAATGTCGTTAGCCTTAGATTTTCAGCAACTGGGAAGCGGTTTAGTAAGGGTATTTTGGTCTTTTTCCTTCACTTCCCATGACATAACCCTCAAGGAGTGTATTATCTTCCATTTTTTTTTGTTAAACATCTCAAAAAGCTCTATCATATACTCTCAACCACAAGATTAGGGTTTTCTCTCAAGATCATCTCCTCAAGAACAAGAACATACTCTTCCTAAGGGGTTAAACCTTAGTCAAGAAAAATCGAGAGCAAGCCTAAGGATTTCTTCAAGAACCTTCAGTAATATTATATCTCTTTCAAGATTCAATCACTAAGGTATGTGTAGTGTTCATCCATGGATCCCTTTCATCAATGGACCTCAAGAATCATGTTTTAAATTATAAATTATGATTTCCTTGTTGTTTTATGACTATATTATTGTTGATGATTGTTGTTTGGATTCAAGGTTGTATCTTGATGTGTTTTTCATGAAGCATGTGAGTAGGTTAGTTGAAACCAATGAATTTTGGATGGATTAAGATAGTCAAATTATAAGTACACCTATGCCCAAAGTTGTACATGTAAGGTATTTAATAAAACTCCAAGAATTATAGAATCCATGTTTTTATGACTTAATAGTGCTTAAGTGACAAGCCCATGCTCTATTCTTTGTGACTCCACATGAACTCCACGTTATTGTTGTGTGTTATGTTGTGATATGGAATAAGAATGTTATTGAAGCAATGCGAGTATATACATGTTGTGCGCATCCCCTTCCATATATAAGATTTTGAGAACCAAGTGTAGTATGAAATCCCCTACTTATGATATTTTGAATCGTGGACTCTATTCTTATGATCAAGTCAGTCATATGTGTCAGTTTCCTTCTATCGAGTCTTAGGGGTACTTGTACCCAAAAAATATAGTTGTGTGCCTAGATCCATGTCATGTTATACCGATACTCTCAGTCAAGCCATGATTTATAGAACTCAGACAATCATGTGACTCAGGAAAGCTCAAAAATCTCATGATCTCAGTTAATTCTTAGATAAGAGTACTATTTCATCAGTTAACAGAAGTCCGTTACTCTGTCCATGTACACTCAATTAATCATGTTAAATCTCTTTAAATTAGAGTAGAATATAGTACCGAGTGAAACCAAGGATGGGAACTCACCTGCCAGATAAGGATGTTATTCTTAGTAGTCATCCTTGTGTTTGATAACTACATAGCTAGCGTAGGTTGAGACATCTTAACTTGTCAGATTAGGTTTATTGAAGTCATTTGACCTATCAGACCAGGGTCCCACCATTATCATTAGAGTAACCTGCCAGATAAGGGTCACTCACAGCTTGTCCTTATTAGTGGCGCAGTATTGACACGCTTCCAATCTGGGCATAGATTAGACCCCAGCTTAGATATTATAGCGCATTTAGGGCATGTTAGTTAAACAACTACCTCCCACAGTTTAAGTCTCAGTCTTAGTAAAAGAACTTAGATAGTTCTTTAGATTTTAGTATACCAGGACTGTCAGATATGGTCAATTCAATTACAGTATGAAACTCAGGTAGTTCCATTAGATTAAGAATCATCAGACACAGTCATCTATGTTATCAGAAACCCCAGTTTTTGTCATGTTAGATATCAATAAACCATGTATTAGTATACAGATATAGATATCATGTATTTACGATCTCAGTTACTATGTATGCATATTTGCACTCTCGCATTCATATTAGTCAGCCAGTTAACACTGCCCATGCATGCAAGCCCTTTTGCATATAGGTTACCTCACTCGTATTCTCAGTACTTTCAGTTGTACTGACGCATTTGCACTATGGTGCTTTATTTTATGTTACACCATAGGTTCAGAGCCACGAGTTCTAGATTAGCAGTAGCAGCTGCACTTCAGTGTACAGAGTTGCAGTGAGTCCTCTTCAATTGAGGACAATATGATTTGAATTTATTTATTTTCTTTGGTTATCTTTCAGTTTATGGAGTTAGTTGGAGACATTTTCCTTCAACTACTTACTCTAACAGTATTTAGAGATTTTCAGATTTAGTTCAGATTTGTTTTAGACTTCGGTTATTTTGGTTATTTGTTACCCCATATGGATGTTATGATTTTTTAGATATTTTGTTCAGTTGAATCTTATGGAATATTGTTCATATTTTCTATATTTTACATGTATATTATGCAGTGTATATGTATAGATATCAGTGATGGGTTAACTTGTGGTTCTTTGAAGTCAAAAACACCGTGTAGTATTCTGGTTTAGAAAATCTGGGTGTTATATTAAGGGGTGTTGTTGTGTTTTATAATGAGAAAACAATTAATGAGGTGATGACTTTTAAGAAGATCCATAAAAATTACTTTTCATCTAAGGATAAAGACCTACTATAGGACACACAAGCTTAGTTATACCCATTACTCTGTGATGTCACACCTAATTAACTTAATCCAAATTTACCAATTAATAAGGAGGACATTCACATGGTAGCTCAGTATTGGTTGAGTTTTGTTTGTAGCAACATCTCTCTCTCTCTCTCTCAAAATTAGTCTATTATCATAAGTCTTAGAAAACTTTTTGTCATCCACTCACTACCAAAGTGTCTTTAAATTAAGGATCATTCATAGTCACAGACATTGCTAGCCAAGCTCAGTAGAAACAAAATTCTTTGGCTTTCGCTTACCTGATTACCAAATTATGTCATCGTGTGTAGTATCATTGAATATAAAAACTTTTTTTGAGTACACCTCTATTTTTGCCATTATTACTACAAGGATAAAGTTAGTTTATTAAATTAGAAAGAAGAAAGTCTTTGAGAAAGGTTTCTAGATAATTGATTTATGTTTGCTTGATAGTGGTTCTAGTCAGCCCATTATTTTATCTCTTCTAGATTACACCCTATTTTTTCTCTCTCTCTCTCTCACTACTAATGCCCCAATTGTAGGCCCATCTCCTCAACCACCTAAACCTAGTGGTCCCACTCATCAACCTTCCACTACTATAGGTTCCTCAGAGGCCTAATAAAGTCAAGTTAATATCATTAAGATGGGGCAGTTAGCTTACCTGGGGATGCTAGGTCAGCTAAACTTGAGATAGATATGCAAAACATAATTTTTAGTGTATTGAGAGCTGCTAAATATTTAGTGGGTTCAGAGTTGCTATGGATCTAGTACACAAGGATATTATGGTATTTAGGCACTTTAGGAAGAAGCTTTTTGAGTTGAGTTCCCCTCAGTAATATGTTCCACTCGAGGTTATAACAAGAATGCTGGATAAGTTAGCTTTCCTTTGGATGTATATGAATAAGCTATGATTCTCTAATTTGAATCTATTATAGTGAGCTTCATCTGAAACACTAGACCAAGCTATTGTACTTGTTCATATGATGGCAACAGTGATTGAGAAGGATGGGATGGATGATTCCTACCATCCGTCAGATGATGTGGTGGATAGTGCTAAGATTAATACATTCTTTGAGAATGAGGGCTAGATTGGTATTAAGGTTGATCCTCAGGTAGATGAGTAGAATGATATATAGGAGACTAAGGATGCTATACTTGATACCACTATAGATAGGTTGGTTTGTGAGACTTTACTAATTGGGACCTCTATCTTAGTTGATGCAATATAGGGAATTGGTGCCCAGATAGTGGCAACTTTTTATAACACCCCGCAAAATTTCCTCATAGTTTGAGCCTTAGAGCATCTTGAGTAAAGTGTTATTCAAGCCTGAAAGTTTTGAGAGGTGTCTTCCCAAGTGTGAGATATTTTGAACTGTGTGGAATTTCCCTATTTTCTACTCTTTATCACATGGGAAATTTGATCAGTTTTCCATCGACATGAGATCATAAAATAGCATCATTTAAGTGATTGACGCATCGTGGAGAAGGTTTATTTGGCAATTTTCGATTTCCAATGGGACTCCGCGATAGTGGCGCATCATGGAGGAGCCCAATTTCTCAATAGTCAATTTCCAGTAGAACCCCGCGATTATGCCATATCGTGGAGGATTTCTAGGTCCCAACCAGTGGAACAACGTGATGGATCCACATCGTGGGGCTCCCAATTTACCAATTGTTAATTTCCAGTGAGCCATCGCAATAAGTGGCGCATCACAGTGGCCTATGAAATCGGGTTCCCAGTTCAATTTTTACAGATTCGTGCAAAAACCAAAAAGGATACTTTGGACTTTTTCCAAGCCTATAAAACTATGTAAACACCAAATCAAGGCCATTTACAAGCATTGTATGAAGTTTTTCTCAAGTTTTCTCTCAACAAAAACCCTAAGTATCAAAAACCTCTTCCAAGAATCTCAAAAATCCACCATGGATTTTCTAAATTTTGTCAAGATTCAAGGTTCCCAAGTCAAAGACCTCAAGAACCCTCATTCAAGAGTACGAATTGAGTTCTAAAAGTTAGAGTTCATCCAAAGCTTCTAATTCAAGGTATGTGGGGTTTTGAACATGGGTAACCCTTTTACCCTTGTGCCCAAAAAACTTATTTACATCATGATTTTGCTGAAATTTATGGGGTTTTTTACATGAATTTGAATTGGTGTTTTTCACCCATTATTATTGAATGCATTACCTTGATAATTCCCATAATTTGAGAGTTAAATGACATGATTTCTACATGTTTTCTTGAGTGTTTATAGCTTGGTATAAACCCCATGATTTTACTCCTTGAGAAGCTAATATTTACAATGATGAGATATCGAAGTGTATGACTATATTGAGATTTTGAGATAAATAGCTGAAATTCCCATATTTCCACATGATTTATAGAACTATAGGCTATATATTATGCTTTTGATGAGCTTTAACTTGAGATTGAATTATGGGTTAGTAAGACCTATTTGAACTTGTGAAATTATGAACTCTGGTGCTATAAGTACCCATGATTTGAGTATTTTGAGATGATAGAGAAATGAATTGACCTAATAGTCCGAAAGCTTTGAAATCCACTTCATCATATAAAATTATCTATTTGTTTATTGGGTTTATGGTGAACCATGAGATTATTCTAAAAGTGTATTTTTATGAGATGAGGTAGATAATCTAAAGAGAGTAGTACTTAGCACTGAGCGGGTAAGTCACTATGGTTTCTTACCCCAAAACTATGTGCCACCATAGGTTGGGCCTGAGGCCTTGGTCCTAAGGCTGAGTTTTGTTTAGTGATCACTAGTCCTAGGTTACATTCCCTGGCAAGAGTATGATGCTCCTCCCCAATGTGGGGTCTCTTCCTTAGGAGGACAAAACGTTGGATTCCATGTAGCTCACATGGTTTATGTCAGTTACGAGAACCTCCCTTTCCCTTTAAACTTGAGATCAGCTACTTCTTTAGAAACTAAAGTATTTTCCCTCCTATGAGCAAAACTAAAGTATTTTCCCTCCTATGAGCTATTTTTCGAATAATAAGGTTGCAAAGTTGCTTCCTAGCTAAAGTATTCCATTGATATGACTTGTCTCTTCAAAAGAAAGTATTTTCTCTTGATTTGGTATTTTTCCATGAAGCGTTGAGATGAGTTTTTTCACTAAACTAGAATAGTCCTTTTTAGAATGAATGATTTCCCTAAAGCCTGAAATGAGATATTTTCCTAAATTGAATGAAATTCTTTCAAGCATGTTTCAAAGTTATATGATTCCGAATTCCAAGTATTTGAGTTCGAAAAGAGTTATGACATCATGAGAATTGATGAAGTTTTACTCTTCATGAGATATATGAATGATTTGAAAGTATTGTGTAAAGTTTCTTTATCCCTTAAGTGTTGAGAATAAGAGCAGATTTGTGATTTCAAGTTAAAGTATGATGACTCATGAGATTTGTGCTACACGCTTCATCCTACATGATTTATGAGATTTACATTTTATACTTGTTCAAGCCATGTGAATCATCCCATATTGCATGCATGAGTAAATTGAAGAAGATTGACACTGTTTTATATATATGCATTCACCCCTACATACTCAGTACAACCTCAAAGTACAGATTGACATATACTTCTATGTGCTACATTATCTCATAATGTAGGTACAAGATTATAGCACATGTACCATGTCCAATCAGTTCATATTTTCCAGTCATCAGGTGATAGGTCCTTTTGATTCAGGGCCACGGTTCAGTGATATAATTGAAAAGTGTTGTATTATCCCTTATTCAGTAATATTGAGTTGGGGTGGTTAGAAGTCATGACCCAGATATCTATGGTCAGTACTAGTAAAGGCTTCATAGATAGTTAGTAGAAGTTGATGTATTGAGTTTCAGTTTGATGTAAAAGTAGAGTTGTAACCTTGTGACTTCAGTTTGGTATTGAGAGAAATCATAATAAAGTTATTTTCTGCTTTATTCCTCTATATTTATGCATTTCATTTAGTTATTTATGGGTTATACTAAGTGAAGGATTAGCTTGGGGTCACTTGTGACCCTAGGCACCGTGTAGCATGCCGAGGGGTGATTTTGGGTCGTTACACTTTTGTGAGCCAGTCATTATCTCAGGCTTATCCATATTCGAAGAGACCCCTACTCTCTCTCTACTATATTTAGTCCTATTACATTGAAGACAATGCATTCTTTTTAGTTAGCGGCAGGTTGTTTACTTATTTGGATTTGTAGTTGCCCAATTCTTCTTTTCATATGTTTTTGTTATTTGGGTATTTTCTTTTATTTTGATGTATGGGTTGACATTTGGATACCTATTTTATTTTTATTGGGGATATAATATTTAAATATTGGTACTTTGGATTTAATTTTATATGTTAGTACTTTGGATTTGATTTGAGGTGTGGTGTGTGGTATTTTTCATTATTTTCACATTTTGGTTTTTGATTAGTAGTTGTAATTTCATTATATATAAAAATAAATTTTAGCACGCATTCTCTAGAGGAAAGTGTACAAGCAATAGAACACCTTAACTCAAATGGTACCCTTTGATAGATATTTCACAAGCGTAATTCTTTGATTCATTTATTCTGATGTAGATCCATTTTTACCAAAACATGTCCATCTTTAAAAACTTTTCCATTGGTCTAGTTAAGATATCTGGATGCTCATCTTTGTTAAAACTCTAATATTTTCATGGCTAATTAAATACCTTTCTTGATATGTGCTATAAATACGATGCAACAATTGAGGAAAAGTACTTTGAATATGCAATTGGTTACCATGTTCAAGAAAGTTTTTGATTTGATCTTATGCATTGGATCTACCTAGAACTTATATAGTTGCTATATGTTTGAAGCAAAATGTATGTGATATTGGAGATATGATCTTAGGACATTAAGCAAGAGAAAACCTCTTTGTATGACAATAATTGAGCCATCCTATGGTGAGAAAAGTGACCAATATTATCCCTTATTGAGCCATGTAACCCATTTTCTTGAAGAACCTATTTAAAAGTTGAAACCCTTTTCTCTTATATCCGTCTCTTGAACTAAAATTCCTCAAAGAGTCTAGGTATGGTGAACGATTAGCTTAGGCCAAGGACATAAGTTGTTGGTAGATGAGACTTAAAAATTTTGATATAGTTGGTATTTCATAAATGTAGGGACTATAAAGATCTTCTTGTAAATATCATTGTATCCTTGCTTGATATATATTAATTAATAATTAGAAAAAGAGATGTAGCTTTGTTTCTATATAGTAATATGTAGTTATTCAAATTTTGTAAGTATAGGAAGAGGAAAATAGTTTGAAAGGTTTTGAAAGATTAGTAATAGAAGTGTTATAGAGAGAAATCCTTCAGAAAATAGATGTATTGAGGTCTCCTTAAATGCTTTATTGAGGTAGAATCACTATAATATTAACCTTCCCTATCTTAATAATTGTCTATGCTACAAACCAAGCTAAGACCAAGGTGATCTTTAAAGTTGCATCCTTTGACTTGGCATAGTAGATCTTATGGGAAAGATTATGATGTGGTACTTGTGTCCTTAATCCTCTATAGAGAGTGAGTGATTCATTCTAGTCCCTAGAGTTGCTAATAAACATGGTTAGAGGAAGGTACTTTATTGTTCGAGGGTACTTAATTGTAATACTTGACTATTTTTCAATCTCTATTGAAGCCTATGAGCATGTTCTTGTATTGGTAATATTTATCTAATATTTGGTGCTTGCTGTTTAAATGTTAAGACATCCGTAGGTGAAATATGGGCCTTGGTTTTCAAAATAATAAGGGGAAAGCATGATCTCAAAAGAGGTGTATGTCTAAGATAACAAGTTGTACTATTTGTATGCATTGATGGTTTTTTTGTGTGCCTTGATTTACTTGAGGATGAGTAAAGGCTTAAGTTGAGGTGTTGATGAGTCCGCAAATTGCAACTTATTTACCCTAAAATTAAGAAGAAAGCATGTCCTTATTGCAAAATTGAAGCTTTTCTAACGTTGACTTTGTTTGGTTTAAGGATTAAGGCCTAAAAGTGAACAAAATTGCAAAAGGGAATAAAAAGAGTCACAAAGATGGAGGATTGAAGCAAAAATTTATCCAATACATAAAAGAGACACTTCAGCATATCTCCCAACTGATTGACCCATCACTAATCAAGAATCTTCATAGCCAATTTTCATAGAAAAATGAGAAGAAAAAACAAAGAAAAAGTGGCGATTCAATGGAGTATTGGTGCATTGCCGACATGATCGGAGGAACAAGTCTTGTGTGGCCAAAAGGAACAAGATACAAACCTTTGAGCTTGTCATGTTGACAATTCAGTTATCCATGTGAATTTTAGCACTTCACTAACTTGTTCAGGGACAATTTCTGCTCAGGCAAATTGTCAAGTGGTGGCATTTCTATAATTTGGAGGCCTTTTTTCATTGTGATATTTAAGACTTTTGGTCATTAGAAACCCTTTGTTTTGTAAATTTTACGATTAACCTTGTAATCAAACCCTAATTTAGGGATTTACTATTTATAGCTCAGAATTTAGATTTTTCTAGTAAAACATTTGGATTTTTTGGCAAATATGGATGAAAAATTTGGTATAATTTCTTCTTATTTTACAATGAGTTGCTAAATTCACATACATAGGGTTATTCATGATTGAGTGTTTATTTTGTATTGTATTGGTTTTAATTATGTTTCTTTGTATTAGATTGTGTGTTAGGATTTTTTCTATATCTCTATGCTTTAATTTATAGATTGAGGTTGCATACATAGTCTATGCTTAGATCTTTTTTAATGCTCTATAAGGGGTACATAAGTGATGAGATATGGCTAACACAACTTGAGTCACACTCATTTAAGTTGTAATGCTGGTGTTAGATTACCTATAATGAGGCTAATGGTTTCTTGGTAGTGTAGACATTTGGGTATTCGAGAGAATCCCTTGTCAAATTTTTTTGTGCATTTAAAGATCATTCCTAATATTAAAAATGCCTAATCATACCAAGTAATCAATTCATAGCTGTATTTTCATTTACCCATACATGAAATCATTCTCAAGAATGCGTAACCCAAATTATTCTAACTTATTTGATTTCAACCTTGTTGCATTCAGTTTTGGCAAACCAATCGTTAATGCTATTAAATTGATACCTAAATTTGTTCAACCCCCCCCCCCCCCCCCATATTTACTTTTTTAATTCTAATATTGTGTGTAAATCGAGAGTTTCTTTTAACAATTGAGAATGAATCTAACACTCTGATTCCCTATGGATATGACCCCAACTCATATAGTAACAATTATTTGTTCTTTAATAGTATAGTTTGAGTGTATCAATGGGTTCTGAAAATGAAATTCTTAAATTAAACCATTCGAAAGGTCCTCGAAGGACTAGGAATGCATGGGCAAAAAGTTGAGCACAAATAAATCTCGAACCAAATCCAAAATTAGCACAAAAAGTTGCAGAATTAAAGAACTAAATTCTTGTAATTTACATGAAAAGGAATAGAATTTCATAAGGAAAAACAATGAAACATGACAAGGAGGTTTTGGATTAGCTTACATTCTCCTCAATGAATCGTTTCCCAAGGTCTCTCGTGCTCCAAGCTCTATCAATGGTAGAAGAAAGGTTAAAAGTGAAAATAAAATTGGGGAAGAGGTCCTAAGATACTACTAGAAAATTTTCCTTCACAATATTGAGGGTCCCTAGTCACAAACTTGATGAACAAGAAAAATAAATATCGCAAAAGTAGGGCCACACTGACGAAGGCAAAGACGGGGAAGCTAACTATCGCGAACGTGACTAACCTTTAATGAATTTGAAGAAGAGAACAGGATTGGGTCGAATTGATACTTCATAAAAAATGCAAGATAAAACTCATGAATGTGATGCTTAAAGAGTTAACACTTCAGGAACATAGACAAATCTAATAGTAACTAATTTCAATGTTTGATAACTTATAGGAAAAATAAGAGATGGACGAAAAGGAAAAAGACATCTCAAGCTTTGAAAGAAAATAAAAAAAACATCTCACAAAAATATAGAAGGAAAGGATCGTGATTGAATCCTTAATATTAATATAACATCTGATCTCGGTGCTGAATCCTACTTCTAATAGAATATACACTGAATTGATTATATTGAGCTGAACTAGACTGATACTGAATTTCACTGAGTTCTATAACTGACTGAGTACTACAATTTTGTGACATGACTGAGACTATCCTGTATCTACCATAGCTCTAGGTAAATAGCTAGATTCTCAGGTATTAGATACCCCTAGGTCTCAATAGTGTGAAAGTAAAGCATAGCATGATCTTGACAAGCCTAACCATGTCCACTTATTAATAATTCATTCATAGAGACTTTCTATCAAACATTTGTAGAGCATAAGCTTGTACATGATTGGGACCACATAATGACATGTCATGATTCCACTATTTATTTCACATAGGGACTTTAGAAAATACTTGGGGAGCATGGATTATTTCACATGATAATGGCCAACACATGAACATCATGAATACAATACTCAATTGCAAATGCAAGGGTTTAGCATGCAATTCATATAACTTATCACATAAACTATTTTAATTTCATGGAAACTTATAATTAATCATGAATTAAATCCCAATTACTATCATGAACGTGAGTACAATCAATTTTAAGCATTGAAATCATAATTCTATAAACTTGTAGTTTTAAAAATGGGTTCTTTGAATCTAAGGGTTAAATGAACCCATAGATGAACACCTAACATACCTGAGAAGAAAAGTTCTTGGGAAAATTCATGAGTTTGTTCTTGATTTCTTGAAGCCAGGATTTTGCCCTTTAAGAGAGAGTGTTATAATCTTTATAGGAAGTGAGAAAATAAGGATATGACTAGGTTAATTAGGGGTAAATTACATGTTAAAGGCTGATTTGGGTCATGGAAGAATACCCAATTACCCCTAAAAAAGATTTAAAATCTTCACTGGATGTCCGATTTTGGGCCTCACCACGACGCGGTGGCATCGTTGTGAGCCACTGGAATGTGGTTGGCACTATGCAAAAATGGAAGACTGGGAAATTAGCTCTTGGCACAAAGCGGTACCATCGCAGAGCCTCACTGAAAGTTGACAATTGGGAAAATGGATAGTGGGATGACGCGGTTGAATTGCGTAGCTACACTAGAAACTGACAATTATGAACTAGAACATTATCTCGATGCACCATTATCACACAACTCCACTGGAAACTGACGAATTCCATTTGACTAGTCTCTGCGATGCGGTGAAGTGTAAGTTTGCACACTATTTTACAAAATATGCTATAACTTCTCACTCGAATATCGAATTTGAACGATCTTTATATCGTTTGAAAGATGACTGAATTTCCTACACAATGGTAAGCTCTAAACTGAAAAATACTGAGTATTTTAAAAATTTTATTTATGAATATTAATGTACTAAGAGGTAAATTAAGCTACCGAAATATTGGGTATTACAATATCCCCCCCTTAAGAACATTCATCCTCAAATGAGACTGATTAAGCTGAGAAACACTGATAGACTGAGGGTACATACTGAACATTTATGTCTGTTGCATGGAATACATGACAGATAATACTTATAAGTTGAGTTTTCATACTGATCATGTATATCTAACGCATGAGTACATGGCTGAACTGATTCATGTATGCATGACTATCATGAGAATTATATGCAATGGTAATAAATATCAAGTTCGTAAGTTTGAATGAACATGGAACTGAAAAAATATAAGGAAGATTGTTACCTTAAATTGAATCTTACTTTGCAGAGAAGAGTTGAGGATACTTGGTCCACATATCTGCTGCTTCTTCCCAAGTAGCTCTCTCAGTGGACTGATTCCGCCAAAAAACTTTCACTAAGGGAACTTCTTTGTCACTCAATCTATGAATCAGATGATCGAGGATGTATATTGGAACCTCTTCAAAAAAGATATTATTTTGAATTTATACGTTCTGTAGCGGAACGATGACTGATAGGTCACCAATGTACTTCTTTAGCCAGGAGACGTGGAATACTAGGTGTACAAAAACTAGATCTGATGGAAACTAAAGCTCGTAAGCTACCTTCCAAAATGGGTGAGAATTTTGTAAGGACCGATATATCAGTGACTGATCTTTCCCATCTTGCCAAACCTCTTCACTCTCTTCATGGGAGAGATTTTTAAGACCACAAAATCATCGATTTCAAACTCGAGATCTTTTATTCTCACATTTGTATATGATTTCTATCGGCTCTGGGCTGTCCTAAGCCTTCTTTGATCAAATGAACTTTCTCTAAGGCATCAAAGATGAGATTGGCCCCTACTATTGCGGCCTCACCTACCTCAAAAAAACCAATTGGAGATCTAAATCTCCTACCATAAAGAGCCTCAAACGGAGCCATCTAAATATAGGAATGATAACTATTATTATATGCGAATTCTGTCAAAGGCAAATGGTCATCCCAACTACCCTTAAAATTGACCACGCATGCTCTTAACATTCTTCTAGAGTATGAATGGACTTTTTTGCTTGGCCATCTGTCTGAGGGTCGAAGGTTGTAATGAGATAAACTTGGGTACCAAGACCTTTTTGGAATACTTTCCAGAAGTTAGAGGTAAATTTGGTACCTCTATCTGAGATAAAGGATACTGGGACTCCGTGTAACCTGACCAACTCTCTGATATAAAGATTGGCTTGGTCCTCAGCTGAATAGAAAGTATGAACTAGCAAGAAGTGAGCTGATTTGGTCATCCTATCTATGATAACCCATATAGAATCATGCTGACGATGATTACGAGGCCAACCCATCACAAAGTTCATGATCACTTTTTCCCATTTCTACGTGAGAATAGTGAACTCCTACATAGACCCATTAGTCTTCTGGTGCTCAAATTTAACCTGTTGACACATATAGAACTTAGCTACAAACTCTGCAGTGTCTCTCTTCATCCCACTCTACCAACAGATCTCCCATAAATTATGGTACTTCATAGTAGCCCCTGGATGGATCGAGTAATGTGCACCATGTGCTTCTGCAAGAATTCTTTGCCTCAAGTTATCTATACTTGGCACACATACTCGACCCTGGAAATGAAACACACTATCTCTCCCTTGGGGGAAGACCTCTACTTTCTAATCTCTGACTGTCTCTTTTAGCTTAACTCGACTGGGATATCTGTCCTACTTTTCCTTCACTTTGGAAACCAGAGATGATTCTGAACAATTATACACCCACACATTACCCTCTACTGAATCGACTAAGTGGACACCTAGTCGGGCAAGCTGACGAACTTCCTAAACTAACTTTTTCTTACTATCCTTAACATGAGCAATACTACCTATTAACAATCTACTGAGAGCATATGCCACTATATTAACCTTTCTTGGATGATACAGAATACTCATATCATAATTTTTTAATAACTCTAACCACCTTCTCAGATGTAAATTCAAATCTTTCTAAGAAAATGCATACTATAATCTTTTGTGATCTGTGAACACATCCACATGTACCCCATAAAAGTAGTGCCTCCAAATCTTTGAGGCAAACACCATAACTGCTAACCCAAGATCATGAGTAGGGCAATTTTTCTCATGGGTTTTAAGTTATCTTAAGGCATAGGCTATGACCTTACCTCTCTGTATGAAGACAAAACCCAAACCTACTCTGGATGCATTATAGTACACAACAAACCCATCTGAACCATCTAGTAGAGTTAAAACTAGGTTGAGGTGAGTCAAGTTTTCAACTCCTAAAAAATCTTCTCACTGGAATCTGACCACTAAAACTTGACTTTCTTCTACATCAATCTGGACATGAGGATACAATAGATGAAAACCTTTGAATAAAACGACGATAATAGAAAGCTAAACCTATGAAACTCCTGATATTTGATAGAGAAATATATCTAGTCCAGTTTCTCACTACCTTGATCTTTTAAGGATCAACTCTAATGCTATCACAACAAACAATATGACGAAGAAATACTACTGACCTTATCCAAAATTCACACTTACTAAATTTGGTGAACAACTGATGAGTTCTGAAAGTCTGAATGATGATTCTGAGGTGATCTGTATGATCATTCTAGTTATGGGAATAGACAAGAATGTCATCTATAAAGACTATGACAAACATGTCCAAGTACTTCTTGAACACTAGGTTCATCAAGTCCATAAAGGCTGCTGGGGCATTTCTAAGACCAAAGGACATGACTAGAAATTCAAAGTGACCATACCGAGTTCTAAAAGATATTTTTGGAATATCACATTCTCTAATTCTAAGTTGATGATAGCCTGATCTAAGGTCTATCTTAGAAAAGTAACTGGCACCCTAAAATTGGTCAAACAAGTCATCAATCTGAGAAATGGGTATTTATTCTTGACTATGACATTTTAAAACTGATGGTAGTCTAAACACATTATGAGAGAACCATCTTTCTTATACATGTATAAGACTGGTGCACCCCACAAGGAAATGCTGGGTCTGATGAACCCCTTTTCTAAATGGTCCTTTAACTGTTCTTTCAATTCCTTGAGTTCTACTGGTGTCATTCTGTATGGAGGAATAGATATAGGCTGAGTATCTCGAACAATGTCTATTCCAAAGTCAATTTCCCTAAAGGACGGAACTCCAGGAAGGTCTTCGAGAAACAAATTTTAGAATTCATTTACTAGTGGAACTGACTCCAGATGGGGAATCTACAAAATAGAGTCTTTGACTCGCATAAGATGATAAACACATCCCTTGGATATCATTCTTCTCTCTCTAAGGTATGAAATCAATTGACCCTTAAGTGTTCTGGTACTACCCCTTCATTCAAGGACTGGTTCATTTAGAAACTGAAAATAATCAATTCTATTTTTACAATCGACTTAGGCATAGCATTAATGGATCCAATCCATGCCGAGAATGAAATCGAAATCCATAATCTATAAATCTACATGGTCTACTGAAGTGAACCTCTGAGATATCATAATTAGGAAATTCCTGTATACCCGATAGGCTATGATAAACTGACACACTAGGGTAGAGACTGAGAAAGGTTCTATTAAGATTTTTTGTTTGACTTCGAAGTCAACTGCTATTTAAGGAGTTACAAAAGATAGATAATCTCCTTGATCTAATAAGGCATAAATATGTAAATGGAAAATCTATAACATACTAGTGACCATATCAGGAGAAATTTCCAAATCTTATCTAGAATGAAGTGCATACAGGCGTTGCCTGTTGGCGGAACTAGAGTGGCATCGTGCTGATTTGGGCAATTGAACTGAGCTAGGGGACGATTATACTGACCCTAAGAACCTGACTTAGGATATTCTATGTTTCTATAGCCCTGCTTTCCACACACAAAACAAACTTCACTGCCAGCTCTGCAGACACCCTCATGGTTTCTGCCTCATTTCTGACAATGAGGATTATTTTGAGCACTACTGACACTACCTAAGATTTATATCCTGGTACGCTATCTTTGTTACCATTTTAGAACTTAGGGACTGGAGCACTAGCAGAGGATGGAGCTAGAATTGAAGACCTTGGAAGAAACTGGGAACGGTGACTGCCTTCTGACTTAGGCTGTGCAAAAATAAAGGTACCAGATCTAGCCCTCTTGATCTCTCTCTCTTTCTCTCTATTCTTAGCTTCTTTTATATACTAAGCATAGGCCATGATCTTGGATAAGTCAATCTCTTTAATTAACATCACAGTTCTGAATTATTTAAACGCACTCTCTAACACCCCAGATACGAACTTGCTTATTTTTTACTTACTATCTGCTACTACATGGGGAGCATACCTGGCAAATTGAGTAAAATTGAGGGAACACTCTTTCACGCGCAAGTTACCTTGCTTGAAATTGATGAACTCTAACACTGTTGTTTTTCTCATCTCTAAGGGAAAGAATTTATCTAGAAAAGTAGTAGCAAACTCATTCCTCTCTATGGTCTCTCTATTTATGCCCTTGTTTATCTTCCACTGCTTATACCATTTATGATCCACATCTTATAGCTGGTAGGTAGCTAACTCAGCACTCTCACTGGAAGTTGTGACTTTTGGTACTCGATTAAGGAACTCTTATGGATCCTCTTCTGTCTTAGTTCCTGAGAATAGAGAAGGATTCATTTGGGTGAAGTCCTGAATCCTTGATGCAGTAGTATTGACCACTGGGCTGGCCTGAACAATAGCTGGCCATTCATTCTGAGATGCTACAGAATTGGCTAAAGTAGTGAATAAAGCCCTGAATTCTACATGGGATCTGCCTGAAGGAAGAAAAGGATTATACTTAGAGTTTAACTTGAGCTTATGCCCACACGCATGACATAAATGCTGAAAAAAGGGAAACTTCTCCTAAAAATGTCCCATAAATATGGCATGCTACACAGACATGCACAAGACTCTACTAGACGCAACTTTTAGACTCCCTAGGACTTTGTTGAACCTTTTGCTCTGATACCAATTTTGTAATGCCCTGACTCTATACCTTGGATGCTACATACTTCTTACAATCCCGAGGGACCACAAGATAACCCATGAAAAATATCTATTGAGAGCACTGAATAATAATACTAAAATAATATGGAAAATAGGCAAAAATGCCATAAGGTTCATAAACTAAATACTGATGTACATAAAACTGAATAGTAACATGTGCAAAACTGAATACTGTCTAAACTAGTCTAGTCTAAAAAATCTCTAACTGAATTATCTGAAAGTGGAGTGGATGGGATAGACCCCAAACTAACTCCGACTACTAAATTACTAAAATAAAACAAATCCTCAATAGATAAGGACTTACTAGTAGATCTTACACTGCTGGCTAAATCTGAATCTATCTATGCATTTTCAGGAACCTGAGCATCCAAACCTATGATATGAGACATCATAGTGCAAAGAAAGAGTATGCGTCATTACGTGGAATGTATTGGTATGCAAGATGAGGTAAGGTTGAACGCATGGGTTCATATGTGTGAATAATAACTGACTGAATGATATGTAATAACTAAGTATGAACAAATGGGTAAATGAAACTATTGTAAAATAATGGGTATGCAATACTGTGCATATATGTGAATACTATATCTGAGCTTTTATTGAAGCTGAATGCTAATTTCTGCTACTAAGTAACTGATAATTTGAGATTACTGATAATTGAATTTATGATAACTGGGTAGCTGTATCTGACAATCCTAATTTTGAAGAACTCAACTGAGCTCTATACTGAGACCAAAACTGAAATTGTGGGAAGTAATCATTAAACTAACATGCCCCTTTTTTGAATAGATTTAGGGTCCAACTTGTAACCCCGGCTGGAAAGGTGTCAGTACCGTACCACAGGTAAAGACAAGCTGAAGGGTTACCCTCATCTGGCAGATACTCTAATGAGAATGGTTGAGCCCTCAACTGACGGTTAAAATACCTCACCAACCATCAACAGGTAGGTTGATGTCTTAACATATGCTGGCTACATAGTTATGGAATGTAAGGACTGCTTCTAAGAGTCACACCCTCTACTATAAGGTGAGCCGCCATCCTGGGTTCACTCGATGCTTAATCCTACTCCCAAATGAACAAAAACTGAACTGATTATACTAAGCTGAACTAGACTGATACTGAGTTTAACTGATTAAGTACTACTAATTTGTGACATGACTAAGCCTATTCTGTATCTACTATAGCTCTAGGTAAACAACTAGATTATCTGTTATTAGATTGTAACGCCTCGAAATCAGGTGCTGAGATGTAACACGGTGCTTTGGATTACAAGTGACCCCAAGCTAACCCTTCTACTGGCATAACTTATAAGAAACTGAACAAAAAGTATAAATCTATACAAATCAATGGAAAATAACTCTTTCCTAAATATGATAGATACAAAACTAAATTTATAAGACTACAACTCTAATTTTACAACAAAAACAGAAATGAAATACATCAATTTCTATTGACTGTTTATGAAGCCTCTACTAGTACTGACTGTAGGTAGCCGGGTCATGACTCCCAACTAACCCAACTCAACACGACTGAATAAAGAAAATACAACACTTCTCGAACTGTATAACTAACTCAAGCCCTTGAATCAAAAGGACTCATTACCTGCTGACTTGATGCCGCAAACTGACTAGATCTGAAGATATACACTATACCTTGTAACTGTATTTTGAGAAAATGTAGCTCACATACAAATATGTGGGTCAGTACCATGGAAACGTACCGAGCATATGGGGGTGCAATGCATATATAAAATAATATCTTAATATCATCACAATTTATAAAATTATGCATGCTGATATAAACGACTCACTTAGCTCGAATTAAAATCATCATAATCATCAGAGAGTAAAATATATCAGGAGAAACATGTGAGTCATCATAATAAATCTCAATTCACTTCCTTCTCGATTCCAAATCATCAAAGCAATCAAATCTCATAACAATTCTCTTTGGAATATATGTTAATTAAATCTTTCGAAAACAAGGACTTTCTCAAACTCAGTCTTTCAAACAAATATGTTTTCATCTCAGATAGAAGAATAAGACTTTTCATATTAGATAGGAAAATACACACACACACATTGGGAGTCTCTCATAACCGACATAAACTATGTGAGCTACATGGAGTCTAACGTCCAACCCACGTTGGGGAGAGCTGTTCTATCATTGCCATCGGAGTAGGACCTTAATCTTTTATTCACTAGTGATCACTATACATAAATCAACCTCTGGCTCACAACCTACGGGGGCATGTAGTTCTAGGGAAGTACCAATCCTGCTATACCTCCCGCTCGGTGCTAAAGAATACTCCCGGACTTAGCTCAGATCTTTTCAAAAGAAAATCCACTAATAAAAATTTTAACAATTCACAATGGGAGCCATCATGCTACCCCTTTCATAATAAATCAATAAAAGTGGATTTCTTTTCTCATCTCGATTTCAAAAACAACCCTTTTTACGACCAAAAGGTCAAAGCTTCTTTATCATCTCAAATTATTTAAACTCAAGGAGTTTATAACACATGATTTTCTCAAAATAATAATCTCAAATAGGGTTCCAAAAACTCATACATCAATATCACCATAAAACCTTCCAAAGTTTCATACTTTATGACATAAGCACAAAAATAATCACTTAACACTTAAAATTTCAGCTTTATAATCATACATCTTGGTAAAGAAAATTAGCTTTGGGATTCAAATCTCATTGAAATTATAGCACATAATTTCTCAAAGTACAATCCCAATTAGGACTCAAGGTCTCATACATCAAAATCATATTAAATTTTCTCAAGATTTATGCTTTTCATCATTAATATATATAACTTACTTTAAAATATAGAAAATTCAGCTTTATGTACAAAAATGTCATCATTCTCATTCAATTCAACTTTCAAAACATAAAGAGTATCATAATCTCATGTAAAACCATATAGGGTATAAATTCATGCTTCAAATTCATATCAAAACATGTAAAATCAATGTATATTCATAAAAGAAAAATTAATATGGGCACAAGAAGGAAAGGGTGTTCTTGTTGAAAAATCCCACATACCTTAAACTTGAAGCTTTGAATGAACTCTTGACCTTGGGACTCTATTCGTGAAAATAATGAGTGCTTCTTGTAACCCTCGGAATGGGGATTCCGAATCTCAAAGAATTATTGAAAACTCATGGTTGAATCTTGGGATATTTTAACTTTTAGGTTGAAACCCTAATGAAAGTTCTTGGTGATTTTGAGAGAAAGGAAACTTATTTTGGTGTTATAGGACTTTAATCCCGTGTTATAGGCATATATAGGTGTATTTTTGGCAATTGGAAGTGAGGTATGTGGTGCACAACCCATGGCAGACCTTAAGGTGTGCATCGCACAAGTTATGGCAGACATTTAAGTATGCCTCGCACTCCCAATCGCACACATTTGATTGGACGGCACATTGCCCATCGCACACCCTTACTACCTCTCACAAAAATGGGCATAACTTTTTGCTCGGGCATCAAATTTTTTTAAAATTGGTATTGTTTGAAATCTAATTCAATTATCTATAATTTGATAGGTCTTGGGATGTAAAATTCCATGTATATTAAGAGATATACATGTTTGAAGTTGACCCTTGTAGAATCAAATGTCAAACTTTGGATGAATCAATTGGTCTTAGCTCAACTTTGTTCTAGGTCATTGCTATGAACATTTTTCACCTCTGAACTACTCCATAGACTAGGATAATGATCTTGAAACTTGTATTCACATGAGAATCAACTTGTATTAGAGCTTAGACACGCAGGAATGATGGTTAGAATTCTAGCACGAAAATACGGGGTATTACATTATCTTCCCCTTGGGAATATTCGTCCTCAAATGTGGATAATTAACTTGAAACATAGAGGAATATTAGTCTTCAAGCTATCATATGTAACTGAAAGAACTGAATCACTGTATCTCAAGAATAATGAGCTACTAAACTGGTTTGCAAGATCATGAATCCTCAAGAAAAAAAACTATATGGCTAAGATAGAAATGAGAGTGTCAACTTATGAGTAACCATTACTTTGAACTGGATCTGATCTCATGAGAAAGGATAAGAGGTTTATGACATGAAAACTCGGGGTATTACAACATCCTCCTCTTGGGATTGTTCGTACCCGAATGATAATAATTTGATAAAAATACTAGGAAGAGACTGTGATACTACACATGATACTTACGAACTGAATCATGACTTAATATCTGAAATTGAAACTGATGCATGAACTAAGCTAAATTCATAGTTTAATTGGACACAAACACAGTGTCTCTTGGAATGTAAATACGTATAAGACTATGGATAGTAAGACTAGCTGGAAAATTAAGAATCTATAGGAGCTTATCTCATTTCTTGCTAAACTAGATTACAGGCTATATGGATTGTATCATACCGACTACCCATACTCAAATAAAGTATTTGTTTAGCACTTTTCTAAGAAATTCTATTGAAATTAGGGAGTAAAGAATTTTGGGCATGCTCTGAACAAGACATTTGACTAAGGAATTACAAAATTGATATAACTCTATAGCATGGAATATAATTATATAACTCATAAAATAGGATAGAATTGCTAGGCCGTACGCAACGCAACTTCTTACTTTCAAGCTTAGCATCACTTCTCAAACGCTCTCTCAAATTTACTATTCCCCTTAAATACCATACTCATTTGATTCAACTTATAATTCTCATATTGGCACTGTGAAATCTTTCTACTAAGGTCTAAACTAAACTAAGTTCTCTCACCATGATCAAGCCTAACACTAAATCACAAGATACAACATGCCAAACCATAATACTAGTCCAAACCACAAGGTTCGATATTCTATATCTTCTTAGAGATCACACCCTAAGCATTACATGCCTTACCACTTCAATGACTAATTTAAAACTCTTGATATGGATTCACTAGTTCATATTGCATACATCATCTTACATCCAACATGACATTCAAGCCTATCATTAAAACCACATATAACTTTAAGGTAAATACCCCTAAAGGCATACTCCACATATTCTCGATATTAAGCCATAGTTTCATTATTCTATTATCTACACATAAACGCTAAACTCATAATTATAAACTAATTTTGAACTTACTGACTTCATTCTTGCATGACCCATATATATGCCATCCTTAATTCCTAGCTTCAATAATCATCATCAAAGACTTACACTCTCATTTGCAACCATATCTAGATTTCTAATCACACAATCATAGCCTACTAAGATCACACTTCTATACTTATATTTTTCCCAAACCATGAGAATAAAATCATACTAAAAAGACTCAACATCTTCAATCATAACTCCTTAACTTAGCTATCAAGAACAACATAAATTATCTAACTAGCCTTTCTCCACCTAGCAACTCAACGTTACTACTAACCACACAATATGCAATAATACTTAAAAAATAATAGAGTCCCATAGCACCTTTGGCACACCTCTATGTTGTACTTAATTATGAACACATGATCTTACACTCTTACATACACTGTTCAGGCCTACTAGATCACCTCCATATAACTAGCATCAACAACTGAGCCATCAACTATTCAAACTTAATGTCTAGAGCTAAACATGATTTACAACCCAATCTCACACATAATTTTCACTTCAAAACTATAGAACATAGCATTAAGAAAAAACTAGTACACAATGACAATCGATCATAATCATATGTCCTGTCTTATTCATAATCTATTAACACATCCTCCTTCTACACATCATTACTATTTACCCATCTTCACACCTAAATTACTTTCATAGCTCTATAAATTTCAACTAAACTTCCTCTTGCAATCTCAGGAAAGCCTAAATTAACAATACTTAACCACCAAGTACTTCTATCAAAACCTATACTTTCCTAGCACAACAAATACCAGCAATAACTCTTTTCATACTTCAAGTAAACAACAATCCACCTTAACTAATAATCTCCTTCTCAAACTTCAGTAAACTAACAAACAAAGGTATATCACTTCATTACTAATTCAATCATAAGCAAAAATTTAGCTATACATAATCAATAAATCGCCCTTATCACTATTCTTGCCACTATACTTCTAAACCCACAATTTCAACTAACACAAGACTTTCAACTAAACGTTACTACTTCTGTCACTACACAGAAACCCATACTTTCAACTAACACCAGAACAACAAGATAAACAACAAGTTGCTAGTGAATAGAAATACGCCTCACACGGCTTCACTAGACTTTGGTTTTGTTTTTTGATTAAGAAAATTATATGAATAACAAAGCAACTATGCGAGTGAATCAAAATAGGCCTCACACGGCTTCACTAGTCTTTGATTTCTTACAAACATAATGATAACAAGATTACATAATACAAGAGATAGAAACTTAACACACAACATTCAATAATTTAAGAATACACCTTACTCTGTCTTAATTAAATAACTCATAAAAATGAGGACATAACTTAAATTTGAAGGACTTATAACACACTAGAAGGCTCCTCTTAAGCCACTTTATAAAAGTTCTGAAACTTCTGCTAGCAAATATAAGAGCATTATCTAGGGAGGAAATTGGAACTTGCCAAATACGTAACCTCATGAATAGTACATAGATACAGAAGTATAGATTATCATTATGGATTCTGAGGTGAAATTTTAAAGCACATCTAACTCAGGCTTTGTGCATGATTTCTACAGGATTGATAAAGGACTTCAGTTTTCAGAACTCAAAAGTACTGACAGGATACTTTCGAGCTCTCTTACAGTCCCACAACTATCTATGGAGAATGAAGCTTAACTTTTTCTGATACCTTGGAAATAAGGTAGAGATGGCCTAACTAGAGTAAGATGAGAATCTGTATAAGTTTCTTGGAGAACTTTTCAATAGAACGATTTAAGACTTGAAAGAATTGAGACATTTCCTAAATGCCCTGTAGCCTCTCGAAGAAAAGTATAGACGTCTCCGTACCATTCTGTAAGTCTCTACTAGACACGGCTTCATAGACACCCTAGGACACTTGAAATATGTGCTCTGATACCAAGTTAGTAACGCCTCAAAATCGGGTCCCAAGATGTCACACGGTGCTTAGGATCACAAGTGACCCCAAGCTAACCCTTCTACTGGCATAACTCATAAGCAACTGAACAAAAAGTATAAATCTATACAAATCTATGGACAATGACTCTTTTCAAAATATGATAGATACAAAACTAAATTTACAAGATTATAACTCTGCTTTTACAACTAAAACTAAAATGGAATACATCAACTTCTACTAACTGTCTATGAAGCCTCTACTAGTACTGACTGTAGATAGCCGAGTCATGACTCCTGACTAACCCAACTCAATACGACTGAATAAAGAAAATACAACACTTCTCGAACTGTATAACCAACTCAAGACCTTAAATCAAAATAACTCATCACCTGCTGACTGGATGCTGTGAACTGACTAGATCTGAAGATGTACACTATACATTGTACCTACATTTTGAGAAAATGTATCCCACATATGAATATTTGGGTCAGTACCATGGAAATATATCGAGCAAATGAAGGTCCAATGCATATATAAAATAATATCTTAATATCATCACAATTTATAAAATTATGCATACTGATATAAATGACTTACTTAGCTTGAATTAAAATCATCATAATCATTAGAGAGTAAAATATATCGGGTGAAACATGTGAGTCATCATAATAAATCTCGATTCACTTCCATCTCATTCCAAATCATCAAAGCAATCAAATCTCATAACCATTCTCTTTGGAATATACGTTCATTAAATCTTTCAAAAATAATGATTTTCTCAAACTCAAGTCTTTCAAACAAATATATTTTCACCTCAGATAGAAGAATAAGACTTTTCATATTAGATAGGAGAATACACACACACACATCGGGAGTCTCTCATAATTGACATAAACCATGTGAGCTATATCGAGTCCAACGTCCAACCAATATTGGGGAGAGCTATCCTATCCTTTCCATCAGAGTAGGACCTTAATATTTTATTCACTAGTGATCACTATGTAGAAATCAGCCTCAGGATCACAACCTATGGGGGCACGTAGTTCTAGGGAATTACCAATCCTGCTATACCTCTAGCTCGATGCTAAATACTACTCCTGGAATTAGCTCAGATCTTTTTAAAAGAAAATCCACTAATAATGTCACACCTCAATCCTATTGGGGCAGAATGGAACCCGTAACCTAGGAGGCTCGGGAGAACCAGCTCATAACCTTATACTTCCCATGCATACCTCTATGACAAGCCAAAATTCAAACAACATCGTGTCGCATATAAAAGGAAATAATCGCCTGTATAAGCTCAAGCACACACATATATATATATACAATATTTGGCCGTTGGAGCCATCACGTCTATTAACAAAACACCACATTGACTGTACATTAGGTCTACAAAGCCTCTAGATAATACACAGAGTTTAACTAAGCTCTGGACACACCTCGCCATATAACTAACTTCTATACAATACCAAAAGTGACTGGATATGAAACGGACAAACCCGAAGCAAACTCAAGCTCACCAAAAATAGCTGGATATCTTGCCTTCTACTTGTGCGATGTATGAGCTGAGGTACCTGTGCCTGCAGCATGAAATGCAGGTCCCCCATGGGGGACGTTCGTATGAAATATGTACTGAGTATGTAAAGCTATAGATAATTACATATGATATAGGAGCTCAATAAAAATCAGAAACAAATGAATAAGTCATAATAGGAGTGGACCACACTTATTAGAACTTGTGACAATCTGTACATTGTATTTATTCAATCACTTTACCTTCGTTCTTATAATTTTTGTAATCATTACTGTACTGTACTATGACCATTAGGCTGCCTCCAGTACATATCAACTGGGATCGACCCAGCATAGGCTTATGTCCTTAGGATACCACCCATAAACTCATAAATAGGGATCGACCCATGATAGGCTTATGCCCCTGGGATACCACCCGATAAGAGAGAACTTCCATCACATAGTTCAATTAATCTTTGAGATTGTTATTTTAGTCGCCACCGCATTATTGATACTTTGAAACAATGATACATCAATAAGAGACATATAAATAGACCATCAATGCAATAACAATGAAGTAAGAACTCATTGGCACATCAATGAAGTGTTTTGGAGTCATCAATGCCATAATAATGAAGTAGGAACTTATTGGTATATCAATGAAACATTTTGGAGTCATTAATAGCACATGGATCTTGTTTGAGTAACCGGATACCTTCTAACATTCATTAGTGCAATAAACATGTAAGATTTTGAAGACAAGTAAGTATTGGAATGTCTTGATATCTTGTAGGGTGGAAACAAGTTCATTGATA